>NW_027474217.1:0-67116 GCF_050947335.1 Megachile rotundata | reverse complement strand
AATGAGTATAGTAATTGTCGTTCTATCGATCATATAAGCATAATATGGCTAATAATATGAGTTAGATTTATAATAATAAGAGTAATAAGTATAGTAATTGTCGTTCTATCGATCATATAAGCACAATATGGCTAATAATACGAGTTAGATTGATAATAGTGAGTGTAATAAGTATAGTGAATGTCGTTCTATCAATCATATCAGCATAATATGGGTAATAATATGAGTTGGACTGATAATAATAAGAGTAATGAGTATAGTAATTGTCGTTCTACCGATCATATAAGCACAATATGGCTAATAATATGAGTTAGAATGATAATAATAAGAGTAATGAGTATAGTAATTGTCGTTCTATCGATCATTTAAGCATAATATGGCTAATAATATGAGTTAGATTGATAATAATAAGAGTAATAAGTATAGTAATTGTTGTTATCTCGATCATATGAGCATAATATGGCTAATAATATGAGTTAGAGTGATAATACTAAGAGTAGTGAGTATAGTAATTCTCATTCTATCGATCATATAAGCATAATATGGCTAATAATATGAGTTAGATTGATAACAATAACAGTAATAAGTATAGTAATTGTCGTTCTATCGATAATATAAGCATAATATGGCTAATAATATGAGTTAGATTGATAATAATAAGAGTAAAAAGTATAGTAATTGTCGTTCTATCGATCACATCTGCATAATATGGTTAATAATATGAGTTAGATTGATAATAATAAGAGTATTAAGTATAGTAATTGTCGTTATATCGATCATATAACCATAATATGGCTAATGGCATGAGTTAGATTGATAATAATAAGAGTAATGAGTATAGTAATTGTCGTTCTATCGATCATATCTGCATAATATGGTTAATAATATGAGTTAGATTGATAATAGTGAGTGTAACAAATATAGTAATTGTCGTTCTATCGCTCATGTAATCACAATATGGCTAATAATATGAGTTAGATTGATAATAATAAGAGTAATAAGTATAGTAATTGTCGTTCTATCGATCATATAAGCATCATATGGCTAATAATATGAGTTAGATTGATAATAATATGTGTAATAAGTATAGTAATTGTCGTTCTATCGATCATAATTGCATAATATGGTTAATAATATGAGTTAGATTGATAATAATAAGAGCAATGAGTATAGTAATTGTCGTACTATCGATCATATAAGCATAATATGGCTAATAATATGAGTTAGATTGATAATAATAAGTGTAATAAGTATAGTAATTGTCGTTCGATCGATCATATAAGCATAATATGGCTAATAATATGAGTTAGATTGATAATAATAACAGTAATAAGTATAGTAATTGTTGTTATCTCGATCATATGAGCATAATATGGCTAATAATATGAGTTAGAGTGATAATACTAAGAGTAGTGAGTATAGTAATTCTCATTCTATCCATCATATAAGCATAATATGGCTAATAATATGAGTTAGATTGATAACAATAACAGTAATAAGTATAGTAATTGTCGTTCTATCGATCACATCTGCATAATATGGTTAATAATATGAGTTAGATTGATAATAATAAGAGTATTAAGTATAGTAATTGTCGTTATATCGATCATATAACCATAATATGGCTAATAGCATGAGTTAGATTGATAATAATAAGAGTAATGAGTATAGTAATTGTCGTTCTATCGATCATATAAGCATAATATGGCGAATAATATGAGTTAGATTTATAATAATAAGAGTAATAAGTATAGTAATTGTCGTTCTATCGATCATATAAGCATAATATGGCTAATAATATGAGTTATATTGATAATAATAAGAGTAATAAGTATAGTAATTGAAGTTCTATCGATCATTTAAGCATAATATGGCGAATAATATGAGTTGGGTTGATAAAAATAAGAATAATAAGTATAGTAATTGTCGTTCTATCGATCATATAAGCATAATATGGTTAATAATATGAGTTAGAATGATAATAATAAGAGTAATAAGTATAGTAATTGTCGTTCTATCGATCATATCTGCATAATATTGTTAATAATATGAGTTAGATTGATAATAGTGAGTGTAATAAGTATAGTGAATGTCGTTCTATCAATCATATCAGCATAATATGGGTAATAATATGAGTTGGATTGATAATAGTAAGAGTAATGAGTATAGTAATTGTCGTTCTACCGATCATATAAGCACAATATGGCTAATAATATGAGTTAGATTGATAATAATAAGAGTAATGAGTATAGTAATTGTCGTTCTATCGATCATTTAAGCATAATATGGCTAATAATATGAGTTAGATTGATAATAATAAGAGTAATAAGTATAGTAATTGTTGTTATCTCGATCATATGAGCATAATATGGCTAATAATATGAGTTAGAGTGATAATACTAAGAGTAGTGAGTATAGTAATTGTCGTTCTATCGATCATATAAGCATAATATGGCTAATAATATGAGTTAGATTGATAAGAATAAGAGAAATGAGTATAGTAATTGTCGTTCTATCGATCATATAAGCATAATATGGCTAATAATATGAGTTAGATTTATAATAATAAGAGTAATAAGTATAGTAATTGTCGTTCTATCGATCATATAAGCACAATATGGCTAATAATACGAGTTAGATTGATAATAGTGAGTGTAATAAGTATAGTGAATGTCGTTCTATCAATCATATCAGCATAATATGGGTAATAATATGAGTTGGACTGATAATAATAAGAGTAATGAGTATAGTAATTGTCGTTCTACCGATCATATAAGCACAATATGGCTAATAATATGAGTTAGAATGATAATAATAAGAGTAATGAGTATAGTAATTGTCGTTCTATCGATCATTTAAGCATAATATGGCTAATAATATGAGTTAGATTGATAATAATAAGAGTAATAAGTATAGTAATTGTTGTTATCTCGATCATATGAGCATAATATGGCTAATAATATGAGTTAGAGTGATAATACTAAGAGTAGTGAGTATAGTAATTCTCATTCTATCGATCATATAAGCATAATATGGCTAATAATATGAGTTAGATTGATAACAATAACAGTAATAAGTATAGTAATTGTCGTTCTATCGATAATATAAGCATAATATGGCTAATAATATGAGTTAGATTGATAATAATAAGAGTAAAAAGTATAGTAATTGTCGTTCTATCGATCACATCTGCATAATATGGTTAATAATATGAGTTAGATTGATAATAATAAGAGTATTAAGTATAGTAATTGTCGTTATATCGATCATATAACCATAATATGGCTAATGGCATGAGTTAGATTGATAATAATAAGAGTAATGAGTATAGTAATTGTCGTTCTATCGATCATATCTGCATAATATGGTTAATAATATGAGTTAGATTGATAATAGTGAGTGTAACAAATATAGTAATTGTCGTTCTATCGCTCATGTAATCACAATATGGCTAATAATATGAGTTAGATTGATAATAATAAGAGTAATAAGTATAGTAATTGTCGTTCTATCGATCATATAAGCATCATATGGCTAATAATATGAGTTAGATTGATAATAATAAGTGTAATAAGTATAGTAATTGTCGTTCTATCGATCATAATTGCATAATATGGTTAATAATATGAGTTAGATTGATAATAATAAGAGCAATGAGTATAGTAATTGTCGTACTATCGATCATATAAGCATAATATGGCTAATAATATGAGTTAGATTGATAATAATAAGTGTAATAAGTATAGTAATTGTCGTTCGATCGATCATATAAGCATAATATGGCTAATAATATGAGTTAGATTGATAATAATAACAGTAATAAGTATAGTAATTGTTGTTATCTCGATCATATGAGCATAATATGGCTAATAATATGAGTTAGAGTGATAATACTAAGAGTAGTGAGTATAGTAATTCTCATTCTATCCATCATATAAGCATAATATGGCTAATAATATGAGTTAGATTGATAACAATAACAGTAATAAGTATAGTAATTGTCGTTCTATCGATCACATCTGCATAATATGGTTAATAATATGAGTTAGATTGATAATAATAAGAGTATTAAGTATAGTAATTGTCGTTATATCGATCATATAACCATAATATGGCTAATAGCATGAGTTAGATTGATAATAATAAGAGTAATGAGTATAGTAATTGTCGTTCTATCGATCATATAAGCATAATATGGCGAATAATATGAGTTAGATTTATAATAATAAGAGTAATAAGTATAGTAATTGTCGTTCTATCGATCATATAAGCACAATATGGCTAATAATATGAGTTAGATTGATAATAGTGAGTGTAATAAATATAGTAATTGTCGTTCTATCGCTCATATAAGCACAATATGGCTAATAATATGAGTTAGATTGATAATAATAAGAGTAACAAGTATAGTAATTGTCGTTCTATCGATCATATAAGCATAATATGGCTAATAATATGAGTTAGATTGATAATAATAAGAGTAATAAGTAGAGTAATTGACGTTCTATCGATCATTTAAGCATAATATGGCGAATAATATGAGTTGGGTTGATAAAAATAAGAATAATAAGTATAGTAATTGTCGTTCTATCGATCATATAAGCATAATATGGTTAATAATATGAGTTAGAATGATAATAATAAGAGTAATAAGTATAGTAATTGTCGTTCTATCGATCATATCTGCATAATATTGTTAATAATATGAGTTAGATTGATAATAGTGAGTGTAATAAGTATAGTGAATGTCGTTCTATCAATCATATCAGCATAATATGGGTAATAATATGAGTTGGATTGATAATAATAAGAGTAATGAGTATAGTAATTGTCGTTCTACCGATCATATAAGCACAATATGGCTAATAATATGAGTTAGATTGATAATAATAAGAGTAGTGAGTATAGTAACTGTCGTTCTATCGATCATTTAAGCATAATATGGCTAATAATATGAGTTAGATTGATAATAATAAGAGTAATAAGTATAGTAATTGTTGTTATCTCGATCATATGAGCATAATATGGCTAATAATATGAGTTAGAGTGATAATACTAAGAGTAGTGAGTATAGTAATTCTCATTCTATCGATCATATAAGCATAATATGGCTAATAATATGAGTTAGATTGATAATAATAACAGTACTGAGTATAGTAATTGTCGTTCTATCGATAATATAAGCATAATATGGCTAATAATATGAGTTAGATTGATAATACTAAGAGTAGTGAGTATAGTAATTGTCGTTCTATCGATCATATAAGCAGAATATGGCTAATAATATGAGTTAGATTGATAATAATAAGAGTAATGAGTATAGTAATTGTCGTTCTATCGATCATATAAGCATAATATGGCTAATAATATGAGTTAGATTTATAATAATAAGAGTAATAAGTATAGTAATTGTCGTTCTATCGATAATATAAGCACAATATGGCTAATAATATGAGTTAGATTGATAATAATAAGAGTAATGAGTATAGTAATTGTCGTTCTATCGATCATATCTGCATAATATGGTTAATAATATGAGTTAGATTGATAATAATAAGAGTAATAAGTATAGTAATTGTCGTTATATCGATCATATAACCATAATATGGCTAATAGCATGAGTTAGATTGATAATAATAAGAGTAATGAGTATAGTAATTGTCGTTCTATCGATCATATCTGCATAATATGGTTAATAATATGAGTTAGATTGATAATAGTGAGTGTAATAAATATAGTAATTGTCGTTCTATCGCTCATATAAGCACAATATGGCTAATAATATGAGTTAGATTGATAATAATAAGAGTAATAAGTATAGTAATTGTCGTTCTATCGATCATATAAGCATAATATGGCTAATAATATGAGTTAGATTGATAATAATAAGAGTAATAAGTACAGTAATTGTCGTTCTATCGATCATATAAGCATAATAAGGCTAATAATATGAGTTAGAGTGATAATACTAAGAGCAGTGAGTATAGTAATTGTCGTTCTATCGATCATTTAAGCATAATATGGCTAATAATATGAGTTAGATTGATAATAATAAGAGTAATAAGTATAGTAATTGTCGTTCTATCGGTCATTTAAGCATAATATGGCTAATAATATGAGTCAGATTGATAATAATAAGAGTAATAAGTATAGTAATTGTCGTTCTATCGATAATATAAGCATAATATGGCTAATGATATGAGTTAGATTGATAATACTAAGGGTAGTGAGTATAGTAATTCTCGCTCTATCGATCATATAAGCATAATATGGCTAATAATATGAGTTGGATTGATAATATTAAGAGTAATGAGTATAGTAATTGTCGTTCTATCGATCATATCTGCATAATATGGTTAATAATATGAGTTAGATTGATAATAGTGAGTGTAATAAATATAGTAATTGTCGTTCTATCGCTCATATAAGCACAATATGCCTAATAATATGAGTTAGATTGAAAATAATAAGAGTAATAAGTATAGTAATTGTCGTTCTATCGATCATATAAGGATAATATGGCTAATAATATGAGTTAGATTGATAATAATATGCGTAATAAGTATAGTAATTGTCGTTCTATCGATAATATAAGCATAATATGGTTAATAATATGAGTTAGATTGATAATACTAAGAGTAGTGAGTATAGTAATTGTCGTTCTATCGACCATATAAGCATAATATGGCTAATAATATGAGTTAGATTGATAATAATAAGAGTAATAAGTATAGTAATTGTCGTTCTATCGATAATATAAGCATAATATGGTTAATAATATAAGTTAGATTGATAATACTAAGAGCAATGAGTATAGTAATTGTCGTTCTATCGACCATATAAGCATAATATGGCTAATAATATGAGTTAGATTGATAATAATAAGAGTAATGAGTATAGTAATTGTCGTTCTATCGATCATATAAGCACAATATGGCTAATAATATGAGTTAGATTGATAATAATAAGAGTAATAAGTATAGTAATTGTCGTTCTATCGATCATATCTGCATAATATGGTTAATAATATGAGTTAGATTGATAATAATAAGAGTAATAAGTATAGGAATTGTCGTTATATCGATCATATAACCATAATATGGCTAATAGCATGAGTTAGATTGATAATAATAAGAGTAATGAGTATAGTAATTGTCGTTCTATCGATCATATCTGCATAATATGGTTAATAATATGAGTTAGATTGATAATAGTGAGTGCAATAAATATAGTAATTGTCGTTCTATCGCTCATATAAGCACAATATGGCTAATAATATGAGTTAGATTGATAATAATAAGAGTAATAAGTATAGTAATTGTCGTTCTATCGATCATTTAAGCATAATATGGCTAATAATATGAGTTAGATTGATAATAATAAGAGTAATAAGTATAGTAATTGTTGTTCTCTCGATCATATGAGCATAATATGGCTAATAATATGAGTTAGAGTGATAATACTAAGAGTAGTGAGTATAGTAATTCTCATTCTATCGATCATATAAGCATAATATGGCTAATAATATGAGTTAGATTGATAATAGTAACAGAAATAAGTATAGTAATTGTCGTTCTATCGATAATATAAGCATAATATGGCTAATAATATGAGTTAGATTGATAATACTAAGAGTAGTGAGTATAGTAATTGTCGTTCTATCGATCATTTAACCATAATATGGCTAATAATATGAGTTAGATTGATAATAATAAGAGTAATAAGTATAGTAATTGTAGTTCTATCGATCATATCTGCATAATATGGTTAATAATATGAGTTAGATTGATAATAATAAGAGCAATGAGTATAGTAATTGTCGTACTATCGATCATATAAGCATAATATGGCTAATAATATGTGTTAGATTGATAATAATAAGTGTAATAAGTATAGTAATTGTCGTTCGATCGATCATAATTGCATAATATGGTTAATAATATGAGTTAGATTGATAATAATAAGAGCAATGAGTATAGTAATTGTCGTACTACCGATCATATAAGCATAATATGGCTAATAATATGAGTTAGATTGATAATAATAAGTGTAATAAGTATGGTAATTGTCATTCGATCGATCATATAAGCATAATATGGCTAATAATATGAGTTAGATTGATAATAATAACAGTAATAAGTATAGTAATTGTCGTTCTATCGATAATATAAGCATAATATGGCTAATAATATGAGTTAGATTGATAATACTAAGAGTAGTGAGTATAGTAATTGTCGTTCTATCGATCATATAAGCATAATATGGCTAATAATATGAGTTAGATTGATAATAATAAGAGAAATGAGTATAGTAATTGTCGTTCTATCTATCATATAAGCATAATATGGCTAATAATATGAGTTAGATTTATAATAATAAGAGTAATAAGTATAGTAATTGTCGTTCTATCGATCATATAAGCACAATATGGCTAATAATATGAGTTAGATTGATAATAGTGAGTGTAATAAATGTAGTAATTGTCGTTCTATCGCTCATATAAGCACAATATGACTAATAATATGAGTTAGATTGATAATAATAAGAGTAACAAGTATAGTAATTGTCGTTCTATCGATCATATAAGCATAATATGGTTAATAATATGAGTTAGAATGATAATAATAAGAGTAATAAGTATAGTAATTGTCGTTCTATCGATCATATCTGCATAATATTGTTAATAATATGAGTTAGATTGATAATATTGAGTGTAATAACTATAGTGAATGTCGTTCTATCAATCATATCAGCATAATATGGGTAATAATATGAGTTGGATTGATAATAATAAGAGTAATGAGTATAGTAATTGTCGTTCTACCGATCATATAAGCACAATATGGCTAATAATATGAGTTAGATTGATAATAATAAGAGTAATAAGTATAGTAATTGTCGTTCGATCGATCATATCTGCATAATATGGTTAATAATATGAGTTAGATTGATAATAATAAGAGTAATGAGTATAGTAATTGTCGTACTATCGATCATATAAGCATAATATGGCTAATAATGTGAGTTAGATTGATAACAGTGCGTGCAATAAATATAGTAATTGTCGTTCTATCGCTCATATAAGCCCAATATGGCTAATAATATCAGTTAGATTGATAATAGTGAGTGTAATAAGTATAGTGAATGTCGTTCTATCGATCATATCAGCATAACACGGATAATAATATGAGTTGGATTGATAATAATAAGAGTAATGAGTATAGTAATTGTAGGTCTATCGATCATATAAGCATAATATAGCTAATAATATGAGTTAGATTGATAATAATAAGAGTAATAAGTATAGTAATTGTCGTTCTATCGGTCATATCTGCATAATATGGTTAATAATATGAGTTAGATTGATAATAATAAGAGTATTAAGTATAGTAATTGTCGTTATATCGATCATATAACCATAATATGGCTAATAGCATGAGTTAGATTGATAATAATAAGAGTAATGTGTATAGTAATTGTCGTTCTATCGATCATATCTGCATAATATGGTTAATAATATGAGTTAGATTGATAATAGTGAGTGTAATAAATATAGTAATTGTCGTTCTATCGCTCATGTAATCACAATATGGCTAATAATATGAGTTAGATTGATAATAATAAGAGTAATAAGTATAGTAATTGTCGTTCTATCGATCATATAAGCATCATATGGCTAATAATATGAGTTAGATTGATAATAATAAGTGTAATAAGTATAGTAATTGTCGTTCTATCGATCATAATTGCATAATATGGTTAATAATATGAGTTAGATTGATAATAATAAGAGCAATGAGTATAGTAATTGTCGTACTATCGATCATATAAGCATAATATGGCTAATAATATGAGTTAGATTGATAATAATAAGTGTAATAAGTATAGTAATTGTCGTTCGATCGATCATATAAGCATAATATGGCTAATAATATGAGTTAGATTGATAATAATAACAGTAATAAGTATAGTAATTGTCGTTCTATCGATAATATAAGCATAATATGGCTAATAATATGAGTTAGATTGATAATACTAAGAGTAGTGAGTATAGTAATTGTCGTTCTATCGATCATATAAGCATAATATGGCTAATAATATGAGTTAGATTGATACTAATAAGAGAAATGAGTATAGTAATTGTCGTTCTATCGATCATATAAGCATAATATGGCTAATAATATGAGTTAGATTTATAATAATAAGAGTAATAAGTATAGTAATTGTCGTTCTATCGATCATATAAGCACAATATGGCTAATAATATGAGTTAGATTGATAATAGTGAGTGTAATAAATGTAGTAATTGTCGTTCTATCGCTCATATAAGCACAATATGGCTAATAATATGAGTTAGATTGATAATAATAAGAGTAACAGGTATAGTAATTGTCGTTCTATCGATCATATAAGCATAATATGGTTAATAATATGAGTTAGAATGATAATAATAAGAGTAATAAGTATAGTAATTGTCGTTCTATCGATCATATCTGCATAATATTGTTAATAATATGAGTTAGATTGATAATAGTGAGTGTAATAAGTATAGTGAATGTCGTTCTATCAATCATATCAGCATAATATGGGTAATAATATGAGTTGGATTGATAATAATAAGAGTAATGGGTATAGTAATTGTCGTTCTACCGATCATATAAGCACAATATGGCTAATAATATGAGTTGGAATGATAATAATAAGAGTAATAAGTATAGTAATTGTCGTTCTATCGATCATATAAGCACAATATGGCTAATAATATGAGTTAGATTGATAATAATAAGAGTAATAAGTATAGTAATTGTCGTTCTATCGGTCATATCTGCATAATATGGTTAATAATATGAGTTAGATTGATAATAATAAGAGTATTAAGTATAGTAATTGTCGTTATATCGATCATATAACCATAGTATGGCTAATAGCATGAGTTAGATTGATAATAATAAGAGTAATGTGTATAGTAATTGTCGTTCTATCGATCATATCTGCATAATATGGTTAATAATATGAGTTAGATTGATAATAGTGAGTGTAATAAATATAGTAATTGTCGTTCTATCGCTCATGTAATCACAATATGGCTAATAATATGAGTTAGATTGATAATAATAAGAGTAATAAGTATAGTAATTGTCGTTCTATCGATCATATAAGCATCATATGGCTAATAATATGAGTTAGATTGATAATAATAAGTGTAATAAGTATAGTAATTGTCGTTCTATCGATCATAATTGCATAATATGGTTAATAATATGAGTTAGATTGATAATAATAAGAGCAATGAGTATAGTAATTGTCGTACTATCGATCATATAAGCATAATATGGCTAATAATATGAGTTAGATTGATAATAATAAGTGTAATAAGTATAGTAATTGTCGTTCGATCGATCATATAAGCATAATATGGCTAATAATATGAGTTAGATTGATAATAATAACAGTAATAAGTATAGTAATTGTCGTTCTATCGATAATATAAGCATAATATGGCTAATAATATGAGTTAGATTGATAATACTAAGAGTAGTGAGTATAGTAATTGTCGTTCTATCGATCATATAAGCATAATATGGCTAATAATATGAGTTAGATTGATAATAATAAGAGAAATGAGTATAGTAATTGTCGTTCTATCGATCATATAAGCATAATATGGCTAATAATATGAGTTAGATTTATAATAATAAGAGTAATAAGTATAGTAATTGTCGTTCTATCGATCATATAAGCACAATATGGCTAATAATATGAGTTAGATTGATAATAGTGAGTGTAATAAATGTAGTAATTGTCGTTCTATCGCTCATATAAGCACAATATGGCTAATAATATGAGTTAGATTGATAATAATAAGAGTAACAAGTATAGTAATTGTCGTTCTATCGATCATATAAGCATAATATGGTTAATAATATGAGTTAGAATGATAATAATAAGAGTAATAAGTATAGTAATTGTCGTTCTATCGATCATATCTGCATAATATTGTTAATAATATGAGTTAGATTGATAATAGTGAGTGTAATAAGTATAGTGAATGTCGTTCTATCAATCATATCAGCATAATATGGGTAATAATATGAGTTGGATTGATAATAATAAGAGTAATGAGTATAGTAATTGTCGTTCTACCGATCATATAAGCACAATATGGCTAATAATATGAGTTAGAATGATAATAATAAGAGGAATAAGTATAGTAATTGTCGTTCTATCGATCATATAAGCACAATATGGCTAATAATATGAGTTAGATTGATAATAGTGAGTTTAATAAATGTAGTAATTGTCGTTCTATCGCTCATATAAGCACAATACGGCTAATAATATGAGTTAGATTGATAATAATAAGAGTAACAAGTATAGTAATTGTCGTTCTATCGATCATATAAGCATAATATGGTTAATAATATGAGTTAGAATGATAATAATAAGAGTAATAAGTATAGTAATTGTCGTTCTATCGATCATATCTGCATAATATGGTTAATAATATGAGTTAGATTGATAATAGTGAGTGTAATAAATATAGTAATTGTCGTTCTATCGCTCATATAAGCACAATATGGCTAATAATATGAGTTAGATTGATAATAAGAAGAGTAATAAGTATAGTAATTGTCGTTCTATCGATCACATCTGCATAATATGGTTAATAATGTGAGTTAGATTGATAATAATAAGAGTATTAAGTATAGTAATTGTCGTTATATCGATCATATAACCATAATATGGCTAATAGCATGAGTTAGATTGATAATAATAAGAGTAATGAGTATAGTAATTGTCGTTCTATCGATCATATCTGCATAATATGGTTAATAATATGAGTTAGATTGATAATAGTGAGTGTAATAAATATAGTAATTGTCGTTCTATCGCTCATGTAATCACAATATGGCTAATAATATGAGTTAGATTGATAATAATAAGAGTAATAAGTATAGTAATTGTCGTTCGATCGATCATATCTGCATAATATGGTTAATAATATGAGTTAGATTGATAATAATAAGAGTAATGAGTATAGTAATTGTCGTACTATCGATCATATAAGCATAATATGGCTAATAATGTGAGTTAGATTGATAATAGTGCGTGCAATAAATATAGTAATTGTCGTTCTATCGCTCATATAAGCACAATATGGCTAATAATATGAGTTAGATTGATAATAATAAGAGTAATAAGTATAGTAATTGTCGTTCTATCGGTCATATCTGCATAATATGGTTAATAATATGAGTTAGATTGATAATAATAAGAGTATTAAGTATAGTAATTGTCGTTATATCGATCATATAACCATAATATGGCTAATAGCATGAGTTAGATTGATAATAATAAGAGTAATGTGTATAGTAATTGTCGTTCTATCGATCATATCTGCATAATATGGTTAATAATATGAGTTAGATTGATAATAGTGAGTGTAATAAATATAGTAATTGTCGTTCTATCGCTCATGTAATCACAATATGGCTAATAATATGAGTTAGATTGATAATAATAAGAGTAATAAGTATAGTAATTGTCGTTCTATCGATCATATAAGCATCATATGGCTAATAATATGAGTTAGATTGATAATAATAAGTGTAATAAGTATAGTAATTGTCGTTCTATCGATCATAATTGCATAATATGGTTAATAATATGAGTTAGATTGATAATAATAAGAGCAATGAGTATAGTAATTGTCGTACTACCGATCATATAAGCATAATATGGCTAATAATATGAGTTAGATTGATAATAATAAGTGTAATAAGTATAGTAATTGTCGTTCGATCGATCATATAAGCATAATATGGCTAATAATATGAGTTAGATTGATAATAATAACAGTAATAAGTATAGTAATTGTCGTTCTATCGATAATATAAGCATAATATGGCTAATAATATGAGTTAGATTGATAATACTAAGAGTAGTGAGTATAGTAATTGTCGTTCTATCGATCATATAAGCATAATATGGCTAATAATATGAGTTAGATTGATAATAATAAGAGAAATGAGTATAGTAATTGTCGTTCTATCTATCATATAAGCATAATATGGCTAATAATATGAGTTAGATTTATAATAATAAGAGTAATAAGTATAGTAATTGTCGTTCTATCGATCATATAAGCACAATATGGCTAATAATATGAGTTAGATTGATAATAGTGAGTGTAATAAATATAGTAATTGTCGTTCTATCGCTCATGTAATCACAATATGGCTAATAATATGAGTTAGATTGATAATAATAAGAGTAATAAGTATAGTAATTGTCGTTCTATCGATCATATAAGCATCATATGGCTAATAATATGAGTTAGATTGATAATAATAAGTGTAATAAGTATAGTAATTGTCGTTCTATCGATCATAATTGCATAATATGGTTAATAATATGAGTTAGATTGATAATAATAAGAGCAATGAGTATAGTAATTGTCGTACTACCGATCATATAAGCATAATATGGCTAATAATATGAGTTAGATTGATAATAATAAGTGTAATAAGTATAGTAATTGTCGTTCGATCGATCATATAAGCATAATATGGCTAATAATATGAGTTAGATTGATAATAATAACAGTAATAAGTATAGTAATTGTCGTTCTATCGATAATATAAGCATAATATGGCTAATAATATGAGTTAGATTGATAATACTAAGAGTAGTGAGTATAGTAATTGTCGTTCTATCGATCATATAAGCATAATATGGCTAATAATATGAGTTAGATTGATAATAATAAGAGAAATGAGTATAGTAATTGTCGTTCTATCTATCATATAAGCATAATATGGCTAATAATATGAGTTAGATTTATAATAATAAGAGTAATAAGTATAGTAATTGTCGTTCTATCGATCATATAAGCACAATATGGCTAATAATATGAGTTAGATTGATAATAGTGAGTGTAATAAATGTAGTAATTGTCGTTCTATCGCTCATATAAGCACAATATGACTAATAATATGAGTTAGATTGATAATAATAAGAGTAACAAGTATAGTAATTGTCGTTCTATCGATCATATAAGCATAATATGGTTAATAATATGAGTTAGAATGATAATAATAAGAGTAATAAGTATAGTAATTGTCGTTCTATCGATCATATCTGCATAATATTGTTAATAATATGAGTTAGATTGATAATATTGAGTGTAATAACTATAGTGAATGTCGTTCTATCAATCATATCAGCATAATATGGGTAATAATATGAGTTGGATTGATAATAATAAGAGTAATGAGTATAGTAATTGTCGTTCTACCGATCATATAAGCACAATATGGCTAATAATATGAGTTAGATTGATAATAATAAGAGTAATAAGTATAGTAATTGTCGTTCGATCGATCATATCTGCATAATATGGTTAATAATATGAGTTAGATTGATAATAATAAGAGTAATGAGTATAGTAATTGTCGTACTATCGATCATATAAGCATAATATGGCTAATAATGTGAGTTAGATTGATAACAGTGCGTGCAATAAATATAGTAATTGTCGTTCTATCGCTCATATAAGCACAATATGGCTAATAATATGAGTTAGATTGATAATAGTGAGTGTAATAAGTATAGTGAATGTCGTTCTATCGATCATATCAGCATAACACGGGTAATAATATGAGTTGGATTGATAATAATAAGAGTAATGAGTATAGTAATTGTAGGTCTATCGATCATATAAGCATAATATAGCTAATAATATGAGTTAGATTGATAATAATAAGAGTAATAAGTATAGTAATTGTCGTTCTATCGGTCATATCTGCATAATATGGTTAATAATATGAGTTAGATTGATAATAATAAGAGCAATGAGTATAGTAATTGTCGTACTATCGATCATATAAGCATAATATGGCTAATAATATGAGTTAGATTGATAATAATAAGTGTAATAAGTATAGTAATTGTCGTTCGATCGATCATATAAGCATAATATGGCTAATAATATGAGTTAGATTGATACTAATAACAGTAATAAGTATAGTAATTGTCGTTCTATCGATAATATAAGCATAATATGGCCAATAATATGAGTTAGATTGATAATACTAAGAGTAGTGAGTATAGTAATTGTCGTTCTATCGATCATATAAGCATAATATGGCTAATAATATGAGTTAGATTGATAATAATAAGAGAAATGAGTATAGTAATTGTCGTTCTATCGATCATATAAGCATAATATGGCTAATAATATGAGTTAGATTTATAATAATAAGAGTAATAAGTATAGTAATTGTCGTTCTATCGATCATATAAGCACAATATGGCTAATAATATGAGTTAGATTGATAATAGTGAGTGTAATAAATATAGTAATTGTCGTTCTATCGATCATATAAGCATAATATGGCTAATAATATGAGTTAGATTTATAATAATAAGAGTAATAAGTATAGTAATTGTCGTTCTATCGATCATATAAGCACAATATGGCTAATAATATGAGTTAGATTGATAATAATAAGAGTAATAAGTATAGTAATTGTCGTTCTATCGATCATATCTGCATAATATGGTTAATAATATGAGTTAGATTGATAATAGTGAGTGTAATAAATCTAGTAATTGTCGTTCTATCGCTCATATAAGCACAATATGGCTAATAATATGAGTTAGATTGATAATAATAAGAGTAATAAGTATAGTAATTGTCGTTCTATCGATCACATCTGCATAATATGGTTAATAATATGAGTTAGATTGATAATAATAAGAGTATTAAGTATAGTAATTGTCGTTATATCGATCATATAACCATAATATGGCTAATAGCATGAGTTAGATTGATAATAATAAGAGTAATGAGTATAGTAATTGTCGTTCTATCGATCATATCTGCATAATATGGTTAATAATATGAGTTAGATTGATAATGGTGAGTGTAATAAATATAGTAATTGTCGTTCTATCGCTCATGTAATCACAATATGGCTAATAATATGAGTTAGATTGATAATAATAAGAGTAATAAGTATAGTAATTGTCGTTCTATCGATCATATAAGCATCATATGGCTAATAATATGAGTTAGATTGATAATAATAAGTGTAATAAGTATAGTAACTGTCGTTCTATCGATCATAATTGCATAATATGGTTAATAATATGAGTTAGATTGATAATAATAAGAGCAATGAGTATAGTAATTGTCGTACTATCGATCATATAAGCATAATATGGCTAATAATATGAGTTAGATTGATAATAATAAGTGTAATAAGTATAGTAATTGTCGTTCGATCGATCATATAAGCATAATATGGCTAATAATATGAGTTAGATTGATAATAATAACAGTAATAAGTATAGTAATTGTCGTTCTATCGATAATATACGCATAATATGGCTAATAATATGAGTTAGATTGATAATACTAAGAGTAGTGAGTATAGTAATTGTCGTTCTATCGATCATATAAGCATAATATGGCTAATAATATGAGTTAGATTGATAATAATAAGAGAAATGAGTATAGTAATTGTCGTTCTATCGATCATATAAGCATAATATGGCTAATAATATGAGTTAGATTTATAATAATAAGAGTAATAAGTATAGTAATTGTCGTTCTATCGATCATATAAGCACAATATGGCTAATAATATGAGTTAGATTGATAATAGTGAGTGTAATAAATATAGTAATTGTCGTTCTATCGCTCATATAAGCACAATATGGCTAATAATATGAGTTAGATTGATAATAATAAGAGTAAGAAGTATAGTAATTGTCGTTCTATCGATCATATAAGCATAATATGGCTAATAATATGAGTTATATTGATAATAATAAGAGTAATAAGTGTAGTAATTGAAGTTCTATCGATCATTTAAGCATAATATGGCGAATAATATGAGTTGGGTTGATAAAAATAAGAATAATAAGTATAGTAATTGTCGTTCTATCGATCATATAAGCATAATATGGTTAATAATATGAGTTAGAATGATAATAATAAGAGTAATAAGTATAGTAATTGTCGTTCTATCGATCATATCTGCATAATATTGTTAATAATATGAGTTAGATTGATAATAGTGAGTGTAATAAGTATAGTGAATGTCGTTCTATCAATCATATCAGCATAATATGGGTAATAATATGAGTTGGATTGATAATAGTAAGAGTAATGAGTATAGTAATTGTCGTTCTACCGATCATATAAGCACAATATGGCTAATAATATGAGTTAGATTGATAATAATAAGAGTAATGAGTATAGTAATTGTCGTTCTATCGATCATTTAAGCATAATATGGCTAATAATATGAGTTAGATTGATAATAATAAGAGTAATAAGTATAGTAATTGTTGTTATCTCGATCATATGAGCATAATATGGCTAATAATATGAGTTAGAGTGATAATACTAAGAGTAGTGAGTATAGTAATTGTCGTTCTATCGATCATATAAGCATAATATGGCTAATAATATGAGTTAGAATGATAAGAATAAGAGAAATGAGTATAGTAATTGTCGTTCTATCGATCATATAAGCATAATATGGCTAATAATATGAGTTAGATTTATAATAATAAGAGTAATAAGTATAGTAATTGTCGTTCTATCGATCATATAAGCACAATATGGCTAATAATACGAGTTAGATTGATAATAGTGAGTGTAATAAGTATAGTGAATGTCGTTCTATCAATCATATCAGCATAATATGGGTAATAATATGAGTTGGACTGATAATAATAAGAGTAATGAGTATAGTAATTGTCGTTCTACCGATCATATAAGCACAATATGGCTAATAATATGAGTTAGAATGATAATAATAAGAGTAATGAGTATAGTAATTGTCGTTCTATCGATCATTTAAGCATAATATGGCTAATAATATGAGTTAGATTGATAATAATAAGAGTAATAAGTATAGTAATTGTTGTTATCTCGATCATATGAGCATAATATGGCTAATAATATGAGTTAGAGTGATAATACTAAGAGTAGTGAGTATAGTAATTCTCATTCTATCGATCATATAAGCATAATATGGCTAATAATATGAGTTAGATTGATAACAATAACAGTAATAAGTATAGTAATTGTCGTTCTATCGATAATATAAGCATAATATGGCTAATAATATGAGTTAGATTGATAATAATAAGAGTAAAAAGTATAGTAATTGTCGTTCTATCGATCACATCTGCATAATATGGTTAATAATATGAGTTAGATTGATAATAATAAGAGTATTAAGTATAGTAATTGTCGTTATATCGATCATATAACCATAATATGGCTAATGGCATGAGTTAGATTGATAATAATAAGAGTAATGAGTATAGTAATTGTCGTTCTATCGATCATATCTGCATAATATGGTTAATAATATGAGTTAGATTGATAATAGTGAGTGTAACAAATATAGTAATTGTCGTTCTATCGCTCATGTAATCACAATATGGCTAATAATATGAGTTAGATTGATAATAATAAGAGTAATAAGTATAGTAATTGTCGTTCTATCGATCATATAAGCATCATATGGCTAATAATATGAGTTAGATTGATAATAATAAGTGTAATAAGTATAGTAATTGTCGTTCTATCGATCATAATTGCATAATATGGTTAATAATATGAGTTAGATTGATAATAATAAGAGCAATGAGTATAGTAATTGTCGTACTATCGATCATATAAGCATAATATGGCTAATAATATGAGTTAGATTGATAATAATAAGTGTAATAAGTATAGTAATTGTCGTTCGATCGATCATATAAGCATAATATGGCTAATAATATGAGTTAGATTGATAATAATAACAGTAATAAGTATAGTAATTGTTGTTATCTCGATCATATGAGCATAATATGGCTAATAATATGAGTTAGAGTGATAATACTAAGAGTAGTGAGTATAGTAATTCTCATTCTATCCATCATATAAGCATAATATGGCTAATAATATGAGTTAGATTGATAACAATAACAGTAATAAGTATAGTAATTGTCGTTCTATCGATCACATCTGCATAATATGGTTAATAATATGAGTTAGATTGATAATAATAAGAGTATTAAGTATAGTAATTGTCGTTATATCGATCATATAACCATAATATGGCTAATAGCATGAGTTAGATTGATAATAATAAGAGTAATGAGTATAGTAATTGTCGTTCTATCGATCATATAAGCATAATATGGCGAATAATATGAGTTAGATTTATAATAATAAGAGTAATAAGTATAGTAATTGTCGTTCTATCGATCATATAAGCACAATATGGCTAATAATATGAGTTAGATTGATAATAGTGAGTGTAATAAATATAGTAATTGTCGTTCTATCGCTCATATAAGCACAATATGGCTAATAATATGAGTTAGATTGATAATAATAAGAGTAACAAGTATAGTAATTGTCGTTCTATCGATCATATAAGCATAATATGGCTAATAATATGAGTTAGATTGATAATAATAAGAGTAATAAGTATAGTAATTGACGTTCTATCGATCATTTAAGCATAATATGGCGAATAATATGAGTTGGGTTGATAAAAATAAGAATAATAAGTATAGTAATTGTCGTTCTATCGATCATATAAGCATAATATGGTTAATAATATGAGTTAGAATGATAATAATAAGAGTAATAAGTATAGTAATTGTCGTTCTATCGATCATATCTGCATAATATTGTTAATAATATGAGTTAGATTGATAATAGTGAGTGTAATAAGTATAGTGAATGTCGTTCTATCAATCATATCAGCATAATATGGGTAATAATATGAGTTGGATTGATAATAATAAGAGTAATGAGTATAGTAATTGTCGTTCTACCGATCATATAAGCACAATATGGCTAATAATATGAGTTAGATTGATAATAATAAGAGTAATGAGTATAGTAACTGTCGTTCTATCGATCATTTAAGCATAATATGGCTAATAATATGAGTTAGATTGATAATAATAAGAGTAATAAGTATAGTAATTGTTGTTATCTCGATCATATGAGCATAATATGGCTAATAATATGAGTTAGAGTGATAATACTAAGAGTAGTGAGTATAGTAATTCTCATTCTATCGATCATATAAGCATAATATGGCTAATAATATGAGTTAGATTGATAATACTAAGAGTAGTGAGTATAGTAATTGTCGTTCTATCGATCATATAAGCAGAATATGGCTAATAATATGAGTTAGATTGATAATAATAAGTGTAATAAGTATAGTAATTGTCGTTCGATCGATCATATAAGCATAATATGGCTAATAATATGAGTTAGATTGATACTAATAACAGTAATAAGTATAGTAATTGTCGTTCTATCGATAATATAAGCATAATATGGCCAATAATATGAGTTAGATTGATAATACTAAGAGTAGTGAGTATAGTAATTGTCGTTCTATCGATCATATAAGCATAATATGGCTAATAATATGAGTTAGATTGATAATAATAAGAGAAATGAGTATAGTAATTGTCGTTCTATCGATCATATAAGCATAATATGGCTAATAATATGAGTTAGATTTATAATAATAAGAGTAATAAGTATAGTAATTGTCGTTCTATCGATCATATAAGCACAATATGGCTAATAATATGAGTTAGATTGATAATAGTGAGTGTAATAAATATAGTAATTGTCGTTCTATCGATCATATAAGCATAATATGGCTAATAATATGAGTTAGATTTATAATAATAAGAGTAATAAGTATAGTAATTGTCGTTCTATCGATCATATAAGCACAATATGGCTAATAATATGAGTTAGATTGATAATAGTGAGTGTAATAAATATAGTAATTGTCGTTCTATCGATCATATAAGCATAATATGGCTAATAATATGAGTTAGATTTATAATAATAAGTGTAATAAGTATAGTAATTGTCGTTCTATCGATCATATAAGCACAATATGGCTAATAATATGAGTTAGATTGATAATAGTGAGTGTAATAAATATAGTAATTGTCGTTCTATCGATCATATAAGCATAATATGGCTAATAATATGAGTTAGATTTATAATAATAAGAGTAATAAGTATAGTAATTGTCGTTCTATCGATCATATAAGCACAATATGGCTAATAATATGAGTTAGATTGATAATAGTGAGTGTAATAAATATAGTAATTGTCGTTCTATCGATCATATAAGCATAATATGGCTAATAATATGAGTTAGATTTATAATAATAAGTGTAATAAGTATAGTAATTGTCGTTCGATCGATCATATAAGCATAATATGGCTAATAATATGAGTTAGATTTATAATAATAAGAGTAATAAGTATAGTAATTGTCGTTCTATCGATCATATAAGCACAATATGGCTAATAATATGAGTTAGATTGATAATAGTGAGTGTAATAAATATAGTAATTGTCGTTCTATCGATCATATAAGCATAATATGGCTAATAATATGAGTTAGATTGATAATAATAAGAGAAATGAGTATAGTAATTGTCGTTCTATCGATCATATAAGCATAATATGGCTAATAATATGAGTTAGATTTATAATAATAAGAGTAATAAGTATAGTAATTGTCGTTCTATCGATCATATAAGCACAATATGGCTAATAATATGAGTTAGATTGATAATAGTGAGTGTAATAAATATAGTAATTGTCGTTCTATCGCTCATATAAGCACAATATGGCTAATAATATGAGTTAGATTGATAATAATAAGAGTAAGAAGTATAGTAATTGTCGTTCTATCGATCATATAAGCATAATATGGCTAATAATATGAGTTATATTGATAATAATAAGAGTAATAAGTATAGTAATTGAAGTTCTATCGATCATTTAAGCATAATATGGCGAATAATATGAGTTGGGTTGATAAAAATAAGAATAATAAGTATAGTAATTGTCGTTCTATCGATCATATAAGCATAATATGGTTAATAATATGAGTTAGAATGATAATAATAAGAGTAATAAGTATAGTAATTGTCGTTCTATCGATCATATCTGCATAATATTGTTAATAATATGAGTTAGATTGATAATAGTGAGTGTAATAAGTATAGTGAATGTCGTTCTATCAATCATATCAGCATAATATGGGTAATAATATGAGTTGGATTGATAATAGTAAGAGTAATGAGTATAGTAATTGTCGTTCTACCGATCATATAAGCACAATATGGCTAATAATATGAGTTAGATTGATAATAATAAGAGTAATGAGTATAGTAATTGTCGTTCTATCGATCATTTAAGCATAATATGGCTAATAATATGAGTTAGATTGATAATAATAAGAGTAATAAGTATAGTAATTGTTGTTATCTCGATCATATGAGCATAATATGGCTAATAATATGAGTTAGAGTGATAATACTAAGAGTAGTGAGTATAGTAATTGTCGTTCTATCGATCATATAAGCATAATATGGCTAATAATATGAGTTAGATTGATAAGAATAAGAGAAATGAGTATAGTAATTGTCGTTCTATCGATCATATAAGCATAATATGGCTAATAATATGAGTTAGATTTATAATAATAAGAGTAATAAGTATAGTAATTGTCGTTCTATCGATCATATAAGCACAATATGGCTAATAATACGAGTTAGATTGATAATAGTGAGTGTAATAAGTATAGTGAATGTCGTTCTATCAATCATATCAGCATAATATGGGTAATAATATGAGTTGGACTGATAATAATAAGAGTAATGAGTATAGTAATTGTCGTTCTACCGATCATATAAGCACAATATGGCTAATAATATGAGTTAGAATGATAATAATAAGAGTAATGAGTATAGTAATTGTCGTTCTATCGATCATTTAAGCATAATATGGCTAATAATATGAGTTAGATTGATAATAATAAGAGTAATAAGTATAGTAATTGTTGTTATCTCGATCATATGAGCATAATATGGCTAATAATATGAGTTAGAGTGATAATACTAAGAGTAGTGAGTATAGTAATTCTCATTCTATCGATCATATAAGCATAATATGGCTAATAATATGAGTTAGATTGATAACAATAACAGTAATAAGTATAGTAATTGTCGTTCTATCGATAATATAAGCATAATATGGCTAATAATATGAGTTAGATTGATAATAATAAGAGTAAAAAGTATAGTAATTGTCGTTCTATCGATCACATCTGCATAATATGGTTAATAATATGAGTTAGATTGATAATAATAAGAGTATTAAGTATAGTAATTGTCGTTATATCGATCATATAACCATAATATGGCTAATGGCATGAGTTAGATTGATAATAATAAGAGTAATGAGTATAGTAATTGTCGTTCTATCGATCATATCTGCATAATATGGTTAATAGTATGAGTTAGATTGATAATAGTGAGTGTAACAAATATAGTAATTGTCGTTCTATCGCTCATGTAATCACAATATGGCTAATAATATGAGTTAGATTGATAATAATAAGAGTAATAAGTATAGTAATTGTCGTTCTATCGATCATATAAGCATCATATGGCTAATAATATGAGTTAGATTGATAATAATAAGTGTAATAAGTATAGTAATTGTCGTTCTATCGATCATAATTGCATAATATGGTTAATAATATGAGTTAGATTGATAATAATAAGAGCAATGAGTATAGTAATTGTCGTACTATCGATCATATAAGCATAATATGGCTAATAATATGAGTTAGATTGATAATAATAAGTGTAATAAGTATAGTAATTGTCGTTCGATCGATCATATAAGCATAATATGGCTAATAATATGAGTTAGATTGATAATAATAACAGTAATAAGTATAGTAATTGTTGTTATCTCGATCATATGAGCATAATATGGCTAATAATATGAGTTAGAGTGATAATACTAAGAGTAGTGAGTATAGTAATTCTCATTCTATCCATCATATAAGCATAATATGGCTAATAATATGAGTTAGATTGATAACAATAACAGTAATAAGTATAGTAATTGTCGTTCTATCGATCACATCTGCATAATATGGTTAATAATATGAGTTAGATTGATAATAATAAGAGTATTAAGTATAGTAATTGTCGTTATATCGATCATATAACCATAATATGGCTAATAGCATGAGTTAGATTGATAATAATAAGAGTAATGAGTATAGTAATTGTCGTTCTATCGATCATATAAGCATAATATGGCGAATAATATGAGTTAGATTTATAATAATAAGAGTAATAAGTATAGTAATTGTCGTTCTATCGATCATATAAGCACAATATGGCTAATAATATGAGTTAGATTGATAATAGTGAGTGTAATAAATATAGTAATTGTCGTTCTATCGCTCATATAAGCACAATATGGCTAATAATATGAGTTAGATTGATAATAATAAGAGTAACAAGTATAGTAATTGTCGTTCTATCGATCATATAAGCATAATATGGCTAATAATATGAGTTAGATTGATAATAATAAGAGTAATAAGTATAGTAATTGACGTTCTATCGATCATTTAAGCATAATATGGCGAATAATATGAGTTGGGTTGATAAAAATAAGAATAATAAGTATAGTAATTGTCGTTCTATCGATCATATAAGCATAATATGGTTAATAATATGAGTTAGAATGATAATAATAAGAGTAATAAGTATAGTAATTGTCGTTCTATCGATCATATCTGCATAATATTGTTAATAATATGAGTTAGATTGATAATAGTGAGTGTAATAAGTATAGTGAATGTCGTTCTATCAATCATATCAGCATAATATGGGTAATAATATGAGTTGGATTGATAATAATAAGAGTAATGAGTATAGTAATTGTCGTTCTACCGATCATATAAGCACAATATGGCTAATAATATGAGTTAGATTGATAATAATAAGAGTAATGAGTATAGTAACTGTCGTTCTATCGATCATTTAAGCATAATATGGCTAATAATATGAGTTAGATTGATAATAATAAGAGTAATAAGTATAGTAATTGTTGTTATCTCGATCATATGAGCATAATATGGCTAATAATATGAGTTAGAGTGATAATACTAAGAGTAGTGAGTATAGTAATTCTCATTCTATCGATCATATAAGCATAATATGGCTAATAATATGAGTTAGATTGATAATAATAACAGTACTGAGTATAGTAATTGTCGTTCTATCGATAATATAAGCATAATATGGCTAATAATATGAGTTAGATTGATAATACTAAGAGTAGTGAGTATAGTAATTGTCGTTCTATCGATCATATAAGCAGAATATGGCTAATAATATGAGTTAGATTGATAATAATAAGAGTAATGAGTATAGTAATTGTCGTTCTATCGATCATATAAGCATAATATGGCTAATAATATGAGTTAGATTTATAATAATAAGAGTAATAAGTATAGTAATTGTCGTTCTATCGATAATATAAGCACAATATGGCTAATAATATGAGTTAGATTGATAATAATAAGAGTAATGAGTATAGTAATTGTCGTTCTATCGATCATATCTGCATAATATGGTTAATAATATGAGTTAGATTGATAATAATAAGAGTAATAAGTATAGTAATTGTCGTTATATCGATCATATAACCATAATATGGCTAATAGCATGAGTTAGATTGATAATAATAAGAGTAATGAGTATAGTAATTGTCGTTCTATCGATCATATCTGCATAATATGGTTAATAATATGAGTTAGATTGATAATAGTGAGTGTAATAAATATAGTAATTGTCGTTCTATCGCTCATATAAGCACAATATGGCTAATAATATGAGTTAGATTGATAATAATAAGAGTAATAAGTATAGTAATTGTCGTTCTATCGATCATATAAGCATAATATGGCTAATAATATGAGTTAGATTGATAATAATAAGAGTAATAAGTACAGTAATTGTCGTTCTATCGATCATATAAGCATAATAAGGCTAATAATATGAGTTAGAGTGATAATACTAAGAGCAGTGAGTATAGTAATTGTCGTTCTATCGATCATTTAAGCATAATATGGCTAATAATATGAGTTAGATTGATAATAATAAGAGTAATAAGTATAGTAATTGTCGTTCTATCGGTCATTTAAGCATAATATGGCTAATAATATGAGTCAGATTGATAATAATAAGAGTAATAAGTATAGTAATTGTCGTTCTATCGATAATATAAGCATAATATGGCTAATGATATGAGTTAGATTGATAATACTAAGGGTAGTGAGTATAGTAATTCTCGCTCTATCGATCATATAAGCATAATATGGCTAATAATATGAGTTGGATTGATAATATTAAGAGTAATGAGTATAGTAGTTGTCGTTCTATCGATCATATCTGCATAATATGGTTAATAATATGAGTTAGATTGATAATAGTGAGTGTAATAAATATAGTAATTGTCGTTCTATCGCTCATATAAGCACAATATGCCTAATAATATGAGTTAGATTGAAAATAATAAGAGTAATAAGTATAGTAATTGTCGTTCTATCGATCATATAAGGATAATATGGCTAATAATATGAGTTAGATTGATAATAATATGCGTAATAAGTATAGTAATTGTCGTTCTATCGATAATATAAGCATAATATGGTTAATAATATGAGTTAGATTGATAATACTAAGAGTAGTGAGTATAGTAATTGTCGTTCTATCGACCATATAAGCATAATATGGCTAATAATATGAGTTAGATTGATAATAATAAGAGTAATAAGTATAGTAATTGTCGTTCTATCGATAATATAAGCATAATATGGTTAATAATATAAGTTAGATTGATAATACTAAGAGCAATGAGTATAGTAATTGTCGTTCTATCGACCATATAAGCATAATATGGCTAATAATATGAGTTAGATTGATAATAATAAGAGTAATGAGTATAGTAATTGTCGTTCTATCGATCATATAAGCACAATATGGCTAATAATATGAGTTAGATTGATAATAATAAGAGTAATAAGTATAGTAATTGTCGTTCTATCGATCATATCTGCATAATATGGTTAATAATATGAGTTAGATTGATAATAATAAGAGTAATAAGTATAGGAATTGTCGTTATATCGATCATATAACCATAATATGGCTAATAGCATGAGTTAGATTGATAATAATAAGAGTAATGAGTATAGTAATTGTCGTTCTATCGATCATATCTGCATAATATGGTTAATAATATGAGTTAGATTGATAATAGTGAGTGCAATAAATATAGTAATTGTCGTTCTATCGCTCATATAAGCACAATATGGCTAATAATATGAGTTAGATTGATAATAATAAGAGTAATAAGTATAGTAATTGTCGTTCTATCGATCATTTAAGCATAATATGGCTAATAATATGAGTTAGATTGATAATAATAAGAGTAATAAGTATAGTAATTGTTGTTCTCTCGATCATATGAGCATAATATGGCTAATAATATGAGTTAGAGTGATAATACTAAGAGTAGTGAGTATAGTAATTCTCATTCTATCGATCATATAAGCATAATATGGCTAATAATATGAGTTAGATTGATAATAGTAACAGAAATAAGTATAGTAATTGTCGTTCTATCGATAATATAAGCATAATATGGCTAATAATATGAGTTAGATTGATAATACTAAGAGTAGTGAGTATAGTAATTGTCGTTCTATCGATCATTTAACCATAATATGGCTAATAATATGAGTTAGATTGATAATAATAAGAGTAATAAGTATAGTAATTGTAGTTCTATCGATCATATCTGCATAATATGGTTAATAATATGAGTTAGATTGATAATAATAAGAGCAATGAGTATAGTAATTGTCGTACTATCGATCATATAAGCATAATATGGCTAATAATATGTGTTAGATTGATAATAATAAGTGTAATAAGTATAGTAATTGTCGTTCGATCGATCATATCTGCATAATATGGTTAATAATATGAGTTAGATTGATAATAATAAGAGTAATGAGTATAGTAATTGTCGTACTATCGATCATATAAGCATAATATGGCTAATAATGTGAGTTAGATTGATAATAGTGCGTGCAATAAATATAGTAATTGTCGTTCTATCGCTCATATAAGCACAATATGGCTAATAATATGAGTTAGATTTATAATAATAAGAGTAATAAGTATAGTAATTGTCGTTCTATCGATAATATAAGCACAATATGTCTAATAATATGAGTTAGATTGATAATAATAAGAGTAATGAGTATAGTAATTGTCGTTCTATCGATCATATCTGCATAATATGGTTAATAATATGAGTTAGATTGATAATAATAAGAGTAATAAGTATAGTAATTGTCGTTATATCGATCATATAACCATAATATGGCTAATAGCATGAGTTAGATTGATAATAATAAGAGTAATGAGTATAGTAATTGTCGTTCTATCGATCATATCTGCATAATATGGTTAATAATATGAGTTAGATTGATAATAGTGAGTGTAATAAATATAGTAATTGTCGTTCTATCGCTCATATAAGCACAATATGGCTAATAATATGAGTTAGATTGATAATAATAAGAGTAATAAGTATAGTAATTGTCGTTCTATCGATCATATAAGCATAATATGGCTAATAATATGAGTTAGATTGATAATAATAAGAGTAATAAGTACAGTAATTGTCGTTCTATCGATCATATAAGCATAATAAGGCTAATAATATGAGTTAGAGTGATAATACTAAGAGCAGTGAGTATAGTAATTGTCGTTCTATCGATCATTTAACCATAATATGGCTAATAATATGAGTTAGATTGATAATAATAAGAGTAATAAGTATAGTAATTGTCGTTCTATCGATAATATAAGCATAATATGGCTAATGATATGAGTTGGATTGATAATATTAAGAGTAATGAGTATAGTAATTGTCGTTCTATCGATCATATCTGCATAATATGGTTAATAATATGAGTTAGATTGATAATAGTGAGTGTAATAAATATAGTAATTGTCGTTCTATCGCTCATATAAGCACAATATGCCTAATAATATGAGTTAGATTGATAATAATAAGAGTAATAAGTATAGTAATTGTCGTTCTATCGATCATATAAGCATAATATGGCTAATAATATGAGTTAGATTGATAATAATAACAGTAATAAGTATAGTAATTGTCGTTCTATCGATAATATAAGCATAATATGGTTAATAATATGAGTTAGATTGATAATACTAAGAGTAGTGAGTATAGTAATTGTCGTTCTATCGACCATATAAGCATAATATAGCTAATAATATGAGTTAGATTGATAATAATAAGAGTAATAAGTATAGTAATTGTCGTTCTATCGATAATATAAGCATAATATGGTTAATAATATGAGTTAGATTGATAATACTAAGAGTAGTGAGTATAGTAATTGTCGTTCTATCGACCATATAAGCATAATATGGCTAATAATATGAGTTAGATTGATAATAATAAGAGTAATGAGTATAGTAATTCTCGTTCTATCGATCATATAAGCACAATATGGCTAATAATATGAGTTAGATTGATAATAATAAGAGTAATAAGTATAGTAATTGTCGTTCTATCGATCATATCTGCATAATATGGTTAATAATATGAGTTAGATTGATAATAATAAGAGTAATAAGTATAGCAATTGTCGTTATATCGATCATATAACCATAATATGGCTAATAGCATGAGTTAGATTGATAATAATAAGAGTAATGAGTATAGTAATTGTCGTTCTATCGATCATATCTGCATAATATGGTTAATAGTATGAGTTAGATTGATAATAGCGAGTGCAATAAATATAGTAATTGTCGTTCTATCGCTCATATAAGCACAATATGGCTAATAATATGAGTTAGATTGATAATAATAAGAGTAATAAGTATAGTAATTGTCGTTCTTTCGATCATTTAAGCATAATATGGCTAATAATATGAGTTAGATTGATAATAATAAGAGTAATAAGTATAGTAATTGTTGTTCTCTCGATCATATGAGCATAATATGGCTAATAATATGAGTTAGAGTGATAATACTAAGAGTAGTGAGTATAGTAATTCTCAATCTATCGATCATATAAGCATAATATGGCTAATAATATGAGTTAGATTGATAATAGTAACAGTAATAAGTATAGTAATTGTCGTTCTATCGATAATATAAGCATAATATGGCTAATAATATGAGTTAGATTGATAATACTAAGAGTAGTGAGTATAGTAATTGTCGTTCTATCGATCATATAAGCATAATATGGCTAATAATATGAGTTAGATTGATAATAATAAGAGTAATGAGTATAGTAATTGTAGTTCTATCGATCATATCTGCATAATATGGTTAATAATATGAGTTAGATTGATAATAATAAGAGCAATGAGTATAGTAATTGTCGTACTATCGATCATATAAGCATAATATGGCTAATAATATGTGTTAGATTGATAATAATAAGTGTAATAAGTATAGTAATTGTCGTTCGATCGATCATATCTGCATAATATGGTTAATAATATGAGTTAGATTGATAATAATAAGAGTAATGAGTATAGTAATTGTCGTACTATCGATCATATAAGCATAATATGGCTAATAATGTGAGTTAGATTGATAATAGTGCGTGCAATAAATATAGTAATTGTCGTTCTATCGCTCATATAAGCACAATATGGCTAATAATATGAGTTAGATTTATAATAATAAGAGTAATAAGTATAGTAATTGTCGTTCTATCGATAATATAAGCACAATATGTCTAATAATATGAGTTAGATTGATAATAATAAGAGTAATGAGTATAGTAATTGTCGTTCTATCGATCATATCTGCATAATATGGTTAATAATATGAGTTAGATTGATAATAATAAGAGTAATAAGTATAGTAATTGTCGTTATATCGATCATATAACCATAATATGGCTAATAGCATGAGTTAGATTGATAATAATAAGAGTAATGAGTATAGTAATTGTCGTTCTATCGATCATATCTGCATAATATGGTTAATAATATGAGTTAGATTGATAATAGTGAGTGTAATAAATATAGTAATTGTCGTTCTATCGCTCATATAAGCACAATATGGCTAATAATATGAGTTAGATTGATAATAATAAGAGTAATAAGTATAGTAATTGTCGTTCTATCGATCATATAAGCATAATATGGCTAATAATATGAGTTAGATTGATAATAATAAGAGTAATAAGTACAGTAATTGTCGTTCTATCGATCATATAAGCATAATAAGGCTAATAATATGAGTTAGAGTGATAATACTAAGAGCAGTGAGTATAGTAATTGTCGTTCTATCGATCATTTAAGCATAATATGGCTAATAATATGAGTTAGATTGATAATAATAAGAGTAATAAGTATAGTAATTGTCGTTCTATCGGTCATTTAAGCATAATATGGCTAATAATATGAGTCAGATTGATAATAATAAGAGTAATAAGTATAGTAATTGTCGTTCTATCGATAATATAAGCATAATATTGCTAATAATATGAGTTAGATTGATAATACTAAGAGTAGTGAGTATAGTAATTCTCGTTCTATCGATCATATATGCCTAATATGGCTAACAATATGAGTTAGATTGATAATACTAAGAGTAGTGAGTATAGTAATTGTCGTTCTATCGATCATATAAGCATAATATGGCTAATAATATGAGTTAGATTGATAATTTTAAGAGTAGTAAGTATAGTATTTGTCGTTCTATCGATCATATAAGCATAATATGGCTAATAATACGAGTTAGATTGATAATAATAAGAGTAATAAGTATAGTAATTGTCGTTCTATCGATCATTTAACCATAATATGGCTAATAATATGAGTTAGATTGATAATAATAAGAGTAATGAGTATAGTAATTGTCGTTCTATCGATCATATCTGCATAATATGGTTAATAATATGAGTTAGATTGATAATAGTGAGTGTAATAAATATAGTAATTGTCGTTCTATCGCTCATATAAGCACAATATGGCTAATAATATGAGTTAGATTGATAATAATAAGAGTAATAAGTATAGTAATTGTCGTTCTATCGATCATATAAGCATAATATGGCTAATAATATGAGTTAGATTGATAATAATAAGAGTAATAAGTATAGTAATTGTCGTTCTTTCGATCATTTAAGCATAATATGGCTAATAATATGAGTTAGATTGATAATAATAAGAGTAATAAGTATAGTAATTGTTGTTCTCTCGATCATATGAGCATAATATGGCTAATAATATGAGTTAGAGTGATAATACTAAGAGTAGTGAGTATAGTAATTCTCAATCTATCGATCATATAAGCATAATATGGCTAATAATATGGGTTAGATTGATAATAGTAACAGTAATAAGTATAGTAATTGTCGTTCTATCGATAATATAAGCATAATATGGCTAATAATATGAGTTAGATTGATAATACTAAGAGTAGTGAGTATAGTAATTGTCGTTCTATCGATCATATAAGCATAATATGGCTAATAATATGAGTTAGATTGATAATAATAAGAGTAATGAGTATAGTAATTGTAGTTCTATCGATCATATCTGCATAATATGGTTAATAATATGAGTTAGATTGATAATAATAAGAGCAATGAGTATAGTAATTGTCGTACTATCGATCATATAAGCATAATATGGCTAATAATATGTGTTAGATTGATAATAATAAGTGTAATAAGTATAGTAATTGTCGTTCGATCGATCATATCTGCATAATATGGTTAATAATATGAGTTAGATTGATAATAATAAGAGTAATGAGTATAGTAATTGTCGTACTATCGATCATATAAGCATAATATGGCTAATAATGTGAGTTAGATTGATAATAGTGCGTGCAATAAATATAGTAATTGTCGTTCTATCGCTCATATAAGCACAATATGGCTAATAATATGAGTTAGATTTATAATAATAAGAGTAATAAGTATAGTAATTGTCGTTCTATCGATAATATAAGCACAATATGTCTAATAATATGAGTTAGATTGATAATAATAAGAGTAATGAGTATAGTAATTGTCGTTCTATCGATCATATCTGCATAATATGGTTAATAATATGAGTTAGATTGATAATAATAAGAGTAATAAGTATAGTAATTGTCGTTATATCGATCATATAACCATAATATGGCTAATAGCATGAGTTAGATTGATAATAATAAGAGTAATGAGTATAGTAATTGTCGTTCTATCGATCATATCTGCATAATATGGTTAATAATATGAGTTAGATTGATAATAGTGAGTGTAATAAATATAGTAATTGTCGTTCTATCGCTCATATAAGCACAATATGGCTAATAATATGAGTTAGATTGATAATAATAAGAGTAATAAGTATAGTAATTGTCGTTCTATCGATCATATAAGCATAATATGGCTAATAATATGAGTTAGATTGATAATAATAAGAGTAATAAGTACAGTAATTGTCGTTCTATCGATCATATAAGCATAATAAGGCTAATAATATGAGTTAGAGTGATAATACTAAGAGCAGTGAGTATAGTAATTGTCGTTCTATCGATCATTTAAGCATAATATGGCTAATAATATGAGTTAGATTGATAATAATAAGAGTAATAAGTATAGTAATTGTCGTTCTATCGGTCATTTAAGCATAATATGGCTAATAATATGAGTCAGATTGATAATAATAAGAGTAATAAGTATAGTAATTGTCGTTCTATCGATAATATAAGCATAATATTGCTAATAATATGAGTTAGATTGATAATACTAAGAGTAGTGAGTATAGTAATTCTCGTTCTATCGATCATATATGCCTAATATGGCTAACAATATGAGTTAGATTGATAATACTAAGAGTAGTGAGTATAGTAATTGTCGTTCTATCGATCATATAAGCATAATATGGCTAATAATATGAGTTAGATTGATAATTTTAAGAGTAGTAAGTATAGTATTTGTCGTTCTATCGATCATATAAGCATAATATGGCTAATAATACGAGTTAGATTGATAATAATAAGAGTAATAAGTATAGTAATTGTCGTTCTATCGATCATTTAACCATAATATGGCTAATAATATGAGTTAGATTGATAATAATAAGAGTAATGAGTATAGTAATTGTCGTTCTATCGATCATATCTGCATAATATGGTTAATAATATGAGTTAGATTGATAATAGTGAGTGTAATAAATATAGTAATTGTCGTTCTATCGCTCATATAAGCACAATATGGCTAATAATATGAGTTAGATTGATAATAATAAGAGTAATAAGTATAGTAATTGTCGTTCTATCGATCATATAAGCATAATATGGCTAATAATATGAGTTAGATTGATAATAATAAGAGTAATAAGTATAGTAATTGTCGTTCTTTCGATCATTTAAGCATAATATGGCTAATAATATGAGTTAGATTGATAATAATAAGAGTAATAAGTATAGTAATTGTTGTTCTCTCGATCATATGAGCATAATATGGCTAATAATATGAGTTAGAGTGATAATACTAAGAGTAGTGAGTATAGTAATTCTCAATCTATCGATCATATAAGCATAATATGGCTAATAATATGGGTTAGATTGATAATAGTAACAGTAATAAGTATAGTAATTGTCGTTCTATCGATAATATAAGCATAATATGGCTAATAATATGAGTTAGATTGATAATACTAAGAGTAGTGAGTATAGTAATTGTCGTTCTATCGATCATATAAGCATAATATGGCTAATAATATGAGTTAGATTGATAATAATAAGAGTAATGAGTATAGTAATTGTAGTTCTATCGATCATATCTGCATAATATGGTTAATAATATGAGTTAGATTGATAATAATAAGAGCAATGAGTATAGTAATTGTCGTACTATCGATCATATAAGCATAATATGGCTAATAATATGTGTTAGATTGATAATAATAAGTGTAATAAGTATAGTAATTGTCGTTCGATCGATCATATCTGCATAATATGGTTAATAATATGAGTTAGATTGATAATAATAAGAGTAATGAGTATAGTAATTGTCGTACTATCGATCATATAAGCATAATATGGCTAATAATGTGAGTTAGATTGATAATAGTGCGTGCAATAAATATAGTAATTGTCGTTCTATCGCTCATATAAGCACAATATGGCTAATAATATGAGTTAGATTTATAATAATAAGAGTAATAAGTATAGTAATTGTCGTTCTATCGATAATATAAGCACAATATGTCTAATAATATGAGTTAGATTGATAATAATAAGAGTAATGAGTATAGTAATTGTCGTTCTATCGATCATATCTGCATAATATGGTTAATAATATGAGTTAGATTGATAATAATAAGAGTAATAAGTATAGTAATTGTCGTTATATCGATCATATAACCATAATATGGCTAATAGCATGAGTTAGATTGATAATAATAAGAGTAATGAGTATAGTAATTGTCGTTCTATCGATCATATCTGCATAATATGGTTAATAATATGAGTGTAGATTGATAATAGTGAGTGTAATAAATATAGTAATTGTCGTTCTATCGCTCATATAAGCACAATATGGCTAATAATATGAGTTAGATTGATAATAATAAGAGTAATAAGTATAGTAATTGTCGTTCTATCGATCATATAAGCATAATATGGCTAATAATATGAGTTAGATTGATAATAATAAGAGTAATAAGTACAGTAATTGTCGTTCTATCGATCATATAAGCATAATAAGGCTAATAATATGAGTTAGAGTGATAATACTAAGAGCAGTGAGTATAGTAATTGTCGTTCTATCGATCATTTAAGCATAATATGGCTAATAATATGAGTTAGATTGATAATAATAAGAGTAATAAGTATAGTAATTGTCGTTCTATCGGTCATTTAAGCATAATATGGCTAATAATATGAGTCAGATTGATAATAATAAGAGTAATAAGTATAGTAATTGTCATTCTATCGATAATATAAGCATAATATTGCTAATAATATGAGTTAGATTGATAATACTAAGAGTAGTGAGTATAGTAATTCTCGTTCTATCGATCATATATGCATAATATGGCTAACAATATGAGTTAGATTGATAATACTAAGAGTAGTGAGTATAGTAATTGTCGTTCTATCGATCATATAAGCATAATATGGCTAATAATATGAGTTAGATTGATAATTTTAAGAGTAGTAAGTATAGTATTTGTCGTTCTATCGATCATATAAGCATAATATGGCTAATAATACGAGTTAGATTGATAATAATAAGAGTAATAAGTATAGTAATTGTCGTTCTATCGATCATTTAACCATAATATGGCTAATAATATGAGTTAGATTGATAATAATAAGAGTAATGAGTATAGTAATTGTCGTTCTATCGATCATATCTGCATAATATGGTTAATAATATGAGTTAGATTGATAATAGTGAGTGTAATAAATATAGTAATTGTCGTTCTATCGCTCATATAAGCACAATATGGCTAATAATATGAGTTAGATTGATAATAATAAGAGTAATAAGTATAGTAATTGTCGTTCTATCGATCATATAAGCATAATATGGCTAATAATATGAGTTAGATTGATAATAATAAGAGTAATAAGTACAGTAATTGTCGTTCTATCGATCATATAAGCATAATAAGGCTAATAATATGAGTTAGAGTGATAATACTAAGAGCAGTGAGTATAGTAATTGTCGTTCTATCGATCATTTAAGCATAATATGGCTAATAATATGAGTTAGATTGATAATAATAAGAGTAATAAGTATAGTAATTGTCGTTCTATCGGTCATTTAAGCATAATATGGCTAATAATATGAGTCAGATTGATAATAATAAGAGTAATAAGTATAGTAATTGTCGTTCTATCGATAATATAAGCATAATATGGCTAATGATATGAGTTAGATTGATAATACTAAGGGTAGTGAGTATAGTAATTCTCGCTCTATCGATCATATAAGCATAATATGGCTAATAATATGAGTTGGATTGATAATATTAAGAGTAATGAGTATAGTAATTGTCGTTCTATCGATCATATCTGCATAATATGGTTAATAATATGAGTTAGATTGATAATAGTGAGTGTAATAAATATAGTAATTGTCGTTCTATCGCTCATATAAGCACAATATGCCTAATAATATGAGTTAGATTGAAAATAATAAGAGTAATAAGTATAGTAATTGTCGTTCTATCGATCATATATGGATAATATGGCTAATAATATGAGTTAGATTGATAATAATAAGCGTAATAAGTATAGTAATTGTCGTTCTATCGATAATATAAGCATAATATGGTTAATAATATGAGTTAGATTGATAATACTAAGAGTAGTGAGTATAGTAATTGTCGTTCTATCGACCATATAAGCATAATATGGCTAATAATATGAGTTAGATTGATAATAATAAGAGTAATAAGTATAGTAATTGTCGTTCTATCGATAATATAAGCATAATATGGTTAATAATATAAGTTAGATTGATAATACTAAGAGCAATGAGTATAGTAATTGTCGTTCTATCGACCATATAAGCATAATATGGCTAATAATATGAGTTAGATTGATAATAATAAGAGTAATGAGTATAGTAATTGTCGTTCTATCGATCATATAAGCACAATATGGCTAATAATATGAGTTAGATTGATAATAATAAGAGTAATAAGTATAGTAATTGTCGTTCTATCGATCATATCTGCATAATATGGTTAATAATATGAGTTAGATTGATAATAATAAGAGTAATAAGTATAGGAATTGTCGTTATATCGATCATATAACCATAATATGGCTAATAGCATGAGTTAGATTGATAATAATAAGAGTAATGAGTATAGTAATTGTCGTTCTATCGATCATATCTGCATAATATGGTTAATAATATGAGTTAGATTGATAATAGTGAGTGCAATAAATATAGTAATTGTCGTTCTATCGCTCATATAAGCACAATATGGCTAATAATATGAGTTAGATTGATAATAATAAGAGTAATAAGTATAGTAATTGTCGTTCTATCGATCATTTAAGCATAATATGGCTAATAATATGAGTTAGATTGATAATAATAAGAGTAATAAGTATAGTAATTGTTGTTCTCTCGATCATATGAGCATAATATGGCTAATAATATGAGTTAGAGTGATAATACTAAGAGTAGTGAGTATAGTAATTCTCATTCTATCGATCATATAAGCATAATATGGCTAATAATATGAGTTAGATTGATAATAGTAACAGAAATAAGTATAGTAATTGTCGTTCTATCGATAATATAAGCATAATATGGCTAATAATATGAGTTAGATTGATAATACTAAGAGTAGTGAGTATAGTAATTGTCGTTCTATCGATCATTTAACCATAATATGGCTAATAATATGAGTTAGATTGATAATAATAAGAGTAATAAGTATAGTAATTGTAGTTCTATCGATCATATCTGCATAATATGGTTAATAATATGAGTTAGATTGATAATAGTGAGTGTAATAAATATAGTAATTGTCGTTCTATCGCTCATATAAGCACAATATGGCTAATAATATGAGTTAGATTGATAATAATAAGAGTAATAAGTATAGTAATTGTCGTTCTATCGATCATATAAGCATAATATGGCTAATAATATGAGTTAGATTGATAATAATAAGAGTAATAAGTACAGTAATTGTCGTTCTATCGATCATATAAGCATAATAAGGCTAATAATATGAGTTAGAGTGATAATACTAAGAGCAGTGAGTATAGTAATTGTCGTTCTATCGATCATTTAAGCATAATATGGCTAATAATATGAGTTAGATTGATAATAATAAGAGTAATAAGTACAGTAATTGTCGTTCTATCGATCATATAAGCATAATATGGCTAATAATATGAGTTGGATTGATAATATTAAGAGTAATGAGTATAGTAATTGTCGTTCTTTCGATCATTTAAGCATAATATGGCTAATAATATGAGTTAGATTGATAATAATAAGAGTAATAAGTATAGTAATTGTTGTTCTCTCGATCATATGAGCATAATATGGCTAATAATATGAGTTAGAGTGATAATACTAAGAGTAGTGAGTATAGTAATTCTCAATCTATCGATCATATAAGCATAATATGGCTAATAATATGAGTTAGATTGATAATAGTAACAGTAATAAGTATAGTAATTGTCGTTCTATCGATAATATAAGCATAATATGGCTAATAATATGAGTTAGATTGATAATATTAAGAGTAGTGAGTATAGTAATTGTCGTTCTATCGATCATATAAGCATAATATGGCTAATAATATGAGTTAGATTGATAATAATAAGAGTAATGAGTATAGTAATTGTAGTTCTATCGATCATATCTGCATAATATGGTTAATAATATGAGTTAGATTGATAATAATAAGAGCAATGAGTATAGTAATTGTCGTACTATCGATCATATAAGCATAATATGGCTAATAATATGTGTTAGATTGATAATAATAAGTGTAATAAGTATAGTAATTGTCGTTCGATCGATCATATCTGCATAATATGGTTAATAATATGAGTTAGATTGATAATAATAAGAGTAATGAGTATAGTAATTGTCGTACTGTCGATCATATAAGCATAATATGGCTAATAATGTGAGTTAGATTGATAATAGTGCGTGCAATAAATATAGTAATTGTCGTTCTATCGCTCATATAAGCACAATATGGCTAATAATATGAGTTAGATTTATAATAATAAGAGTAATAAGTATAGTAATTGTCGTTCTATCGATAATATAAGCACAATATGTCTAATAATATGAGTTAGATTGATAATAATAAGAGTAATGAGTATAGTAATTGTCGTTCTATCGATCATATCTGCATAATATGGTTAATAATATGAGTTAGATTGATAATAATAAGAGTAATAAGTATAGTAATTGTCGTTATATCGATCATATAACCATAATATGGCTAATAGCATGAGTTAGATTGATAATAATAAGAGTAATGAGTATAGTAATTGTCGTTCTATCGATCATATCTGCATAATATGGTTAATAATATGAGTTAGATTGATAATAGTGAGTGTAATAAATATAGTAATTGTCGTTCTATCGCTCATATAAGCACAATATGGCTAATAATATGAGTTAGATTGATAATAATAAGAGTAATAAGTATAGTAATTGTCGTTCTATCGATCATATAAGCATAATATGGCTAATAATATGAGTTAGATTGATAATAATAAGAGTAATAAGTACAGTAATTGTCGTTCTATCGATCATATAAGCATAATAAGGCTAATAATATGAGTTAGAGTGATAATACTAAGAGCAGTGAGTATAGTAATTGTCGTTCTATCGATCATTTAACCATAATATGGCTAATAATATGAGTTAGATTGATAATAATAAGAGTAATAAGTATAGTAATTGTCGTTCTATCGATAATATAAGCATAATATGGCTAATGATATGAGTTGGATTGATAATATTAAGAGTAATGAGTATAGTAATTGTCGTTCTATCGATCATATCTGCATAATATGGTTAATAATATGAGTTAGATTGATAATAGTGAGTGTAATAAATATAGTAATTGTCGTTCTATCGCTCATATAAGCACAATATGCCTAATAATATGAGTTAGATTGATAATAATAAGAGTAATAAGTATAGTAATTGTCGTTCTATCGATCATATAAGCATAATATGGCTAATAATATGAGTTAGATTGATAATAATAACAGTAATAAGTATAGTAATTGTCGTTCTATCGATAATATAAGCATAATATGGTTAATAATATGAGTTAGATTGATAATACTAAGAGTAGTGAGTATAGTAATTGTCGTTCTATCGACCATATAAGCATAATATAGCTAATAATATGAGTTAGATTGATAATAATAAGAGTAATAAGTATAGTAATTGTCGTTCTATCGATAATATAAGCATAATATGGTTAATAATATGAGTTAGATTGATAATACTAAGAGTAGTGAGTATAGTAATTGTCGTTCTATCGACCATATAAGCATAATATGGCTAATAATATGAGTTAGATTGATAATAATAAGAGTAATGAGTATAGTAATTCTCGTTCTATCGATCATATAAGCACAATATGGCTAATAATATGAGTTAGATTGATAATAATAAGAGTAATAAGTATAGTAATTGTCGTTCTATCGATCATATCTGCATAATATGGTTAATAATATGAGTTAGATTGATAATAATAAGAGTAATAAGTATAGTAATTGTCGTTATATCGATCATATAACCATAATATGGCTAATAGCATGAGTTAGATTGATAATAATAAGAGTAATGAGTATAGTAATTGTCGTTCTATCGATCATATCTGCATAATATGGTTAATAGTATGAGTTAGATTGATAATAGCGAGTGCAATAAATATAGTAATTGTCGTTCTATCGCTCATATAAGCACAATATGGCTAATAATATGAGTTAGATTGATAATAATAAGAGTAATAAGTATAGTAATTGTCGTTCTTTCGATCATTTAAGCATAATATGGCTAATAATATGAGTTAGATTGATAATAATAAGAGTAATAAGTATAGTAATTGTTGTTCTCTCGATCATATGAGCATAATATGGCTAATAATATGAGTTAGAGTGATAATACTAAGAGTAGTGAGTATAGTAATTCTCAATCTATCGATCATATAAGCATAATATGGCTAATAATATGAGTTAGATTGATAATAGTAACAGTAATAAGTATAGTAATTGTCGTTCTATCGATAATATAAGCATAATATGGCTAATAATATGAGTTAGATTGATAATACTAAGAGTAGTGAGTATAGTAATTGTCGTTCTATCGATCATATAAGCATAATATGGCTAATAATATGAGTTAGATTGATAATAATAAGAGTAATGAGTATAGTAATTGTAGTTCTATCGATCATATCTGCATAATATGGTTAATAATATGAGTTAGATTGATAATAATAAGAGCAATGAGTATAGTAATTGTCGTACTATCGATCATATAAGCATAATATGGCTAATAATATGTGTTAGATTGATATAATAAGTGTAATAAGTATAGTAATTGTCGTTCGATCGATCATATCTGCATAATATGGTTAATAATATGAGTTAGATTGATAATAATAAGAGTAATGAGTATAGTAATTGTCGTACTATCGATCATATAAGCATAATATGGCTAATAATGTGAGTTAGATTAATAATAGTGCGTGCAATAAATATAGTAATTGTCGTTCTATCGCTCATATAAGCACAATATGGCTAATAATATGAGTTAGATTTATAATAATAAGAGTAATAAGTATAGTAATTGTCGTTCTATCGATAATATAAGCACAATATGTCTAATAATATGAGTTAGATTGATAATAATAAGAGTAATGAGTATAGTAATTGTCGTTCTATCGATCATATCTGCATAATATGGTTAATAATATGAGTTAGATTGATAATAATAAGAGTAATAAGTATAGTAATTGTCGTTATATCGATCATATAACCATAATATGGCTAATAGCATGAGTTAGATTGATAATAATAAGAGTAATGAGTATAGTAATTGTCGTTCTATCGATCATATCTGCATAATATGGTTAATAATATGAGTTAGATTGATAATAGTGAGTGTAATAAATATAGTAATTGTCGTTCTATCGCTCATATAAGCACAATATGGCTAATAATATGAGTTAGATTGATAATAATAAGAGTAATAAGTATAGTAATTGTCGTTCTATCGATCATATAAGCATAATATGGCTAATAATATGAGTTAGATTGATAATAATAAGAGTAATAAGTACAGTAATTGTCGTTCTATCGATCATATAAGCATAATAAGGCTAATAATATGAGTTAGAGTGATAATACTAAGAGCAGTGAGTATAGTAATTGTCGTTCTATCGATCATTTAAGCATAATATGGCTAATAATATGAGTTAGATTGATAATAATAAGAGTAATAAGTATAGTAATTGTCGTTCTATCGGTCATTTAAGCATAATATGGCTAATAATATGAGTCAGATTGATAATAATAAGAGTAATAAGTATAGTAATTGTCGTTCTATCGATAATATAAGCATAATATTGCTAATAATATGAGTTAGATTGATAATACTAAGAGTAGTGAGTATAGTAATTCTCGTTCTATCGATCATATATGCCTAATATGGCTAACAATATGAGTTAGATTGATAATACTAAGAGTAGTGAGTATAGTAATTGTCGTTCTATCGATCATATAAGCATAATATGGCTAATAATATGAGTTAGATTGATAATTTTAAGAGTAGTAAGTATAGTATTTGTCGTTCTATCGATCATATAAGCATAATATGGCTAATAATACGAGTTAGATTGATAATAATAAGAGTAATAAGTATAGTAATTGTCGTTCTATCGATCATTTAACCATAATATGGCTAATAATATGAGTTAGATTGATAATAATAAGAGTAATGAGTATAGTAATTGTCGTTCTATCGATCATATCTGCATAATATGGTTAATAATATGAGTTAGATTGATAATAGTGAGTGTAATAAATATAGTAATTGTCGTTCTATCGCTCATATAAGCACAATATGGCTAATAATATGAGTTAGATTGATAATAATAAGAGTAATAAGTATAGTAATTGTCGTTCTATCGATCATATAAGCATAATATGGCTAATAATATGAGTTAGATTGATAATAATAAGAGTAATAAGTATAGTAATTGTCGTTCTTTCGATCATTTAAGCATAATATGGCTAATAATATGAGTTAGATTGATAATAATAAGAGTAATAAGTATAGTAATTGTTGTTCTCTCGATCATATGAGCATAATATGGCTAATAATATGAGTTAGAGTGATAATACTAAGAGTAGTGAGTATAGTAATTCTCAATCTATCGATCATATAAGCATAATATGGCTAATAATATGGGTTAGATTGATAATAGTAACAGTAATAAGTATAGTAATTGTCGTTCTATCGATAATATAAGCATAATATGGCTAATAATATGAGTTAGATTGATAATACTAAGAGTAGTGAGTATAGTAATTGTCGTTCTATCGATCATATAAGCATAATATGGCTAATAATATGAGTTAGATTGATAATAATAAGAGTAATGAGTATAGTAATTGTAGTTCTATCGATCATATCTGCATAATATGGTTAATAATATGAGTTAGATTGATAATAATAAGAGCAATGAGTATAGTAATTGTCGTACTATCGATCATATAAGCATAATATGGCTAATAATATGTGTTAGATTGATAATAATAAGTGTAATAAGTATAGTAATTGTCGTTCGATCGATCATATCTGCATAATATGGTTAATAATATGAGTTAGATTGATAATAATAAGAGTAATGAGTATAGTAATTGTCGTACTATCGATCATATAAGCATAATATGGCTAATAATGTGAGTTAGATTGATAATAGTGCGTGCAATAAATATAGTAATTGTCGTTCTATCGCTCATATAAGCACAATATGGCTAATAATATGAGTTAGATTTATAATAATAAGAGTAATAAGTATAGTAATTGTCGTTCTATCGATAATATAAGCACAATATGTCTAATAATATGAGTTAGATTGATAATAATAAGAGTAATGAGTATAGTAATTGTCGTTCTATCGATCATATCTGCATAATATGGTTAATAATATGAGTTAGATTGATAATAATAAGAGTAATAAGTATAGTAATTGTCGTTATATCGATCATATAACCATAATATGGCTAATAGCATGAGTTAGATTGATAATAATAAGAGTAATGAGTATAGTAATTGTCGTTCTATCGATCATATCTGCATAATATGGTTAATAATATGAGTTAGATTGATAATAGTGAGTGTAATAAATATAGTAATTGTCGTTCTATCGCTCATATAAGCACAATATGGCTAATAATATGAGTTAGATTGATAATAATAAGAGTAATAAGTATAGTAATTGTCGTTCTATCGATCATATAAGCATAATATGGCTAATAATATGAGTTAGATTGATAATAATAAGAGTAATAAGTACAGTAATTGTCGTTCTATCGATCATATAAGCATAATAAGGCTAATAATATGAGTTAGAGTGATAATACTAAGAGCAGTGAGTATAGTAATTGTCGTTCTATCGATCATTTAAGCATAATATGGCTAATAATATGAGTTAGATTGATAATAATAAGAGTAATAAGTATAGTAATTGTCGTTCTATCGGTCATTTAAGCATAATATGGCTAATAATATGAGTCAGATTGATAATAATAAGAGTAATAAGTATAGTAATTGTCGTTCTATCGATAATATAAGCATAATATTGCTAATAATATGAGTTAGATTGATAATACTAAGAGTAGTGAGTATAGTAATTCTCGTTCTATCGATCATATATGCCTAATATGGCTAACAATATGAGTTAGATTGATAATACTAAGAGTAGTGAGTATAGTAATTGTCGTTCTATCGATCATATAAGCATAATATGGCTAATAATATGAGTTAGATTGATAATTTTAAGAGTAGTAAGTATAGTATTTGTCGTTCTATCGATCATATAAGCATAATATGGCTAATAATACGAGTTAGATTGATAATAATAAGAGTAATAAGTATAGTAATTGTCGTTCTATCGATCATTTAACCATAATATGGCTAATAATATGAGTTAGATTGATAATAATAAGAGTAATGAGTATAGTAATTGTCGTTCTATCGATCATATCTGCATAATATGGTTAATAATATGAGTTAGATTGATAATAGTGAGTGTAATAAATATAGTAATTGTCGTTCTATCGCTCATATAAGCACAATATGGCTAATAATATGAGTTAGATTGATAATAATAAGAGTAATAAGTATAGTAATTGTCGTTCTATCGATCATATAAGCATAATATGGCTAATAATATGAGTTAGATTGATAATAATAAGAGTAATAAGTATAGTAATTGTCGTTCTTTCGATCATTTAAGCATAATATGGCTAATAATATGAGTTAGATTGATAATAATAAGAGTAATAAGTATAGTAATTGTTGTTCTCTCGATCATATGAGCATAATATGGCTAATAATATGAGTTAGAGTGATAATACTAAGAGTAGTGAGTATAGTAATTCTCAATCTATCGATCATATAAGCATAATATGGCTAATAATATGGGTTAGATTGATAATAGTAACAGTAATAAGTATAGTAATTGTCGTTCTATCGATAATATAAGCATAATATGGCTAATAATATGAGTTAGATTGATAATACTAAGAGTAGTGAGTATAGTAATTGTCGTTCTATCGATCATATAAGCATAATATGGCTAATAATATGAGTTAGATTGATAATAATAAGAGTAATGAGTATAGTAATTGTAGTTCTATCGATCATATCTGCATAATATGGTTAATAATATGAGTTAGATTGATAATAATAAGAGCAATGAGTATAGTAATTGTCGTACTATCGATCATATAAGCATAATATGGCTAATAATATGTGTTAGATTGATAATAATAAGTGTAATAAGTATAGTAATTGTCGTTCGATCGATCATATCTGCATAATATGGTTAATAATATGAGTTAGATTGATAATAATAAGAGTAATGAGTATAGTAATTGTCGTACTATCGATCATATAAGCATAATATGGCTAATAATGTGAGTTAGATTGATAATAGTGCGTGCAATAAATATAGTAATTGTCGTTCTATCGCTCATATAAGCACAATATGGCTAATAATATGAGTTAGATTTATAATAATAAGAGTAATAAGTATAGTAATTGTCGTTCTATCGATAATATAAGCACAATATGTCTAATAATATGAGTTAGATTGATAATAATAAGAGTAATGAGTATAGTAATTGTCGTTCTATCGATCATATCTGCATAATATGGTTAATAATATGAGTTAGATTGATAATAATAAGAGTAATAAGTATAGTAATTGTCGTTATATCGATCATATAACCATAATATGGCTAATAGCATGAGTTAGATTGATAATAATAAGAGTAATGAGTATAGTAATTGTCGTTCTATCGATCATATCTGCATAATATGGTTAATAATATGAGTTAGATTGATAATAGTGAGTGTAATAAATATAGTAATTGTCGTTCTATCGCTCATATAAGCACAATATGGCTAATAATATGAGTTAGATTGATAATAATAAGAGTAATAAGTATAGTAATTGTCGTTCTATCGATCATATAAGCATAATATGGCTAATAATATGAGTTAGATTGATAATAATAAGAGTAATAAGTACAGTAATTGTCGTTCTATCGATCATATAAGCATAATAAGGCTAATAATATGAGTTAGAGTGATAATACTAAGAGCAGTGAGTATAGTAATTGTCGTTCTATCGATCATTTAAGCATAATATGGCTAATAATATGAGTTAGATTGATAATAATAAGAGTAATAAGTATAGTAATTGTCGTTCTATCGGTCATTTAAGCATAATATGGCTAATAATATGAGTCAGATTGATAATAATAAGAGTAATAAGTATAGTAATTGTCATTCTATCGATAATATAAGCATAATATTGCTAATAATATGAGTTAGATTGATAATACTAAGAGTAGTGAGTATAGTAATTCTCGTTCTATCGATCATATATGCATAATATGGCTAACAATATGAGTTAGATTGATAATACTAAGAGTAGTGAGTATAGTAATTGTCGTTCTATCGATCATATAAGCATAATATGGCTAATAATATGAGTTAGATTGATAATTTTAAGAGTAGTAAGTATAGTATTTGTCGTTCTATCGATCATATAAGCATAATATGGCTAATAATACGAGTTAGATTGATAATAATAAGAGTAATAAGTATAGTAATTGTCGTTCTATCGATCATTTAACCATAATATGGCTAATAATATGAGTTAGATTGATAATAATAAGAGTAATGAGTATAGTAATTGTCGTTCTATCGATCATATCTGCATAATATGGTTAATAATATGAGTTAGATTGATAATAGTGAGTGTAATAAATATAGTAATTGTCGTTCTATCGCTCATATAAGCACAATATGGCTAATAATATGAGTTAGATTGATAATAATAAGAGTAATAAGTATAGTAATTGTCGTTCTATCGATCATATAAGCATAATATGGCTAATAATATGAGTTAGATTGATAATAATAAGAGTAATAAGTACAGTAATTGTCGTTCTATCGATCATATAAGCATAATAAGGCTAATAATATGAGTTAGAGTGATAATACTAAGAGCAGTGAGTATAGTAATTGTCGTTCTATCGATCATTTAAGCATAATATGGCTAATAATATGAGTTAGATTGATAATAATAAGAGTAATAAGTATAGTAATTGTCGTTCTATCGGTCATTTAAGCATAATATGGCTAATAATATGAGTCAGATTGATAATAATAAGAGTAATAAGTATAGTAATTGTCGTTCTATCGATAATATAAGCATAATATGGCTAATGATATGAGTTAGATTGATAATACTAAGGGTAGTGAGTATAGTAATTCTCGCTCTATCGATCATATAAGCATAATATGGCTAATAATATGAGTTGGATTGATAATATTAAGAGTAATGAGTATAGTAATTGTCGTTCTATCGATCATATCTGCATAATATGGTTAATAATATGAGTTAGATTGATAATAGTGAGTGTAATAAATATAGTAATTGTCGTTCTATCGCTCATATAAGCACAATATGCCTAATAATATGAGTTAGATTGAAAATAATAAGAGTAATAAGTATAGTAATTGTCGTTCTATCGATCATATATGGATAATATGGCTAATAATATGAGTTAGATTGATAATAATAAGCGTAATAAGTATAGTAATTGTCGTTCTATCGATAATATAAGCATAATATGGTTAATAATATGAGTTAGATTGATAATACTAAGAGTAGTGAGTATAGTAATTGTCGTTCTATCGACCATATAAGCATAATATGGCTAATAATATGAGTTAGATTGATAATAATAAGAGTAATAAGTATAGTAATTGTCGTTCTATCGATAATATAAGCATAATATGGTTAATAATATAAGTTAGATTGATAATACTAAGAGCAATGAGTATAGTAATTGTCGTTCTATCGACCATATAAGCATAATATGGCTAATAATATGAGTTAGATTGATAATAATAAGAGTAATGAGTATAGTAATTGTCGTTCTATCGATCATATAAGCACAATATGGCTAATAATATGAGTTAGATTGATAATAATAAGAGTAATAAGTATAGTAATTGTCGTTCTATCGATCATATCTGCATAATATGGTTAATAATATGAGTTAGATTGATAATAATAAGAGTAATAAGTATAGGAATTGTCGTTATATCGATCATATAACCATAATATGGCTAATAGCATGAGTTAGATTGATAATAATAAGAGTAATGAGTATAGTAATTGTCGTTCTATCGATCATATCTGCATAATATGGTTAATAATATGAGTTAGATTGATAATAGTGAGTGCAATAAATATAGTAATTGTCGTTCTATCGCTCATATAAGCACAATATGGCTAATAATATGAGTTAGATTGATAATAATAAGAGTAATAAGTATAGTAATTGTCGTTCTATCGATCATTTAAGCATAATATGGCTAATAATATGAGTTAGATTGATAATAATAAGAGTAATAAGTATAGTAATTGTTGTTCTCTCGATCATATGAGCATAATATGGCTAATAATATGAGTTAGAGTGATAATACTAAGAGTAGTGAGTATAGTAATTCTCATTCTATCGATCATATAAGCATAATATGGCTAATAATATGAGTTAGATTGATAATAGTAACAGAAATAAGTATAGTAATTGTCGTTCTATCGATAATATAAGCATAATATGGCTAATAATATGAGTTAGATTGATAATACTAAGAGTAGTGAGTATAGTAATTGTCGTTCTATCGATCATTTAACCATAATATGGCTAATAATATGAGTTAGATTGATAATAATAAGAGTAATAAGTATAGTAATTGTAGTTCTATCGATCATATCTGCATAATATGGTTAATAATATGAGTTAGATTGATAATAGTGAGTGTAATAAATATAGTAATTGTCGTTCTATCGCTCATATAAGCACAATATGGCTAATAATATGAGTTAGATTGATAATAATAAGAGTAATAAGTATAGTAATTGTCGTTCTATCGATCATATAAGCATAATATGGCTAATAATATGAGTTAGATTGATAATAATAAGAGTAATAAGTACAGTAATTGTCGTTCTATCGATCATATAAGCATAATAAGGCTAATAATATGAGTTAGAGTGATAATACTAAGAGCAGTGAGTATAGTAATTGTCGTTCTATCGATCATTTAAGCATAATATGGCTAATAATATGAGTTAGATTGATAATAATAAGAGTAATAAGTACAGTAATTGTCGTTCTATCGATCATATAAGCATAATATGGCTAATAATATGAGTTGGATTGATAATATTAAGAGTAATGAGTATAGTAATTGTCGTTCTATCGATCATATCTGCATAATATGGTTAATAATATGAGTTAGATTGATAATAGTGAGTGTAATAAATATAGTAATTGTCGTTCTATCGCTCATATAAGCACAATATGCCTAATAATATGAGTTAGATTGATAATAATAAGAGTAATAAGTATAGTAATTGTCGTTCTATCGATCATATAAGCATAATATGGCTAATAATATGAGTTAGATTGATAATAATAACAGTAATAAGTATAGTAATTGTCGTTCTATCGATAATATAAGCATAATATGGTTAATAATATGAGTTAGATTGATAATACTAAGTGTAGTGAGTATAGTAATTGTCGTTCTATCGACCATATAAGCATAATATAGCTAATAATATGAGTTAGATTGATAATAATAAGAGTAATAAGTATAGTAATTGTCGTTCTATCGATAATATAAGCATAATATGGTTAATAATATGAGTTAGATTGATAATACTAAGAGTAGTGAGTATAGTAATTGTCGTTCTATCGACCATATAAGCATAATATGGCTAATAATATGAGTTAGATTGATAATAATAAGAGTAATGAGTATAGTAATTCTCGTTCTATCGATCATATAAGCACAATATGGCTAATAATATGAGTTAGATTGATAATAATAAGAGTAATAAGTATAGTAATTGTCGTTCTATCGATCATATCTGCATAATATGGTTAATAATATGAGTTAGATTGATAATAATAAGAGTAATAAGTATAGTAATTGTCGTTATATCGATCATATAACCATAATATGGCTAATAGCATGAGTTAGATTGATAATAATAAGAGTAATGAGTATAGTAATTGTCGTCCTATCGATCATATCTGCATAATATGGTTAATAGTATGAGTTAGATTGATAATAGTGAGTGCAATAAATATAGTAATTGTCGTTCTATCGCTCATATAAGCACAATATGGCTAATAATATGAGTTAGATTGATAATAATAAGAGTAATAAGTATAGTAATTGTCGTTCTTTCGATCATTTAAGCATAATATGGCTAATAATATGAGTTAGATTGATAATAATAAGAGTAATAAGTATAGTAATTGTTGTTCTCTCGATCATATGAGCATAATATGGCTAATAATATGAGTTAGAGTGATAATACTAAGAGTAGTGAGTATAGTAATTCTCAATCTATCGATCATATAAGCATAATATGGCTAATAATATGAGTTAGATTGATAATAGTAACAGTAATAAGTATAGTAATTGTCGTTCTATCGATAATATAAGCATAATATGGCTAATAATATGAGTTAGATTGATAATATTAAGAGTAGTGAGTATAGTAATTGTCGTTCTATCGATCATATAAGCATAATATGGCTAATAATATGAGTTAGATTGATAATAATAAGAGTAATGAGTATAGTAATTGTAGTTCTATCGATCATATCTGCATAATATGGTTAATAATATGAGTTAGATTGATAATAATAAGAGCAATGAGTATAGTAATTGTCGTACTATCGATCATATAAGCATAATATGGCTAATAATATGTGTTAGATTGATAATAATAAGTGTAATAAGTATAGTAATTGTCGTTCGATCGATCATATCTGCATAATATGGTTAATAATATGAGTTAGATTGATAATAATAAGAGTAATGAGTATAGTAATTGTCGTACTATCGATCATATAAGCATAATATGGCTAATAATGTGAGTTAGATTGATAATAGTGCGTGCAATAAATATAGTAATTGTCGTTCTATCGCTCATATAAGCACAATATGGCTAATAATATGAGTTAGATTTATAATAATAAGAGTAATAAGTATAGTAATTGTCGTTCTATCGATAATATAAGCACAATATGTCTAATAATATGAGTTAGATTGATAATAATAAGAGTAATGAGTATAGTAATTGTCGTTCTATCGATCATATCTGCATAATATGGTTAATAATATGAGTTAGATTGATAATAATAAGAGTAATAAGTATAGTAATTGTCGTTATATCGATCATATAACCATAATATGGCTAATAGCATGAGTTAGATTGATAATAATAAGAGTAATGAGTATAGTAATTGTCGTTCTATCGATCATATCTGCATAATATGGTTAATAATATGAGTTAGATTGATAATAGTGAGTGTAATAAATATAGTAATTGTCGTTCTATCGCTCATATAAGCACAATATGGCTAATAATATGAGTTAGATTGATAATAATAAGAGTAATAAGTATAGTAATTGTCGTTCTATCGATCATATAAGCATAATATGGCTAATAATATGAGTTAGATTGATAATAATAAGAGTAATAAGTACAGTAATTGTCGTTCTATCGATCATATAAGCATAATAAGGCTAATAATATGAGTTAGAGTGATAATACTAAGAGCAGTGAGTATAGTAATTGTCGTTCTATCGATCATTTAAGCATAATATGGCTAATAATATGAGTTAGATTGATAATAATAAGAGTAATAAGTATAGTAATTGTCGTTCTATCGGTCATTTAAGCATAATATGGCTAATAATATGAGTCAGATTGATAATAATAAGAGTAATAAGTATAGTAATTGTCGTTCTATCGATAATATAAGCATAATATTGCTAATAATATGAGTTAGATTGATAATACTAAGAGTAGTGAGTATAGTAATTCTCGTTCTATCGATCATATATGCATAATATGGCTAACAATATGAGTTAGATTGATAATACTAAGAGTAGTGAGTATAGTAATTGTCGTTCTATCGATCATATAAGCATAATATGGCTAATAATATGAGTTAGATTGATAATTTTAAGAGTAGTAAGTATAGTATTTGTCGTTCTATCGATCATATAAGCATAATATGGCTAATAATACGAGTTAGATTGATAATAATAAGAGTAATAAGTATAGTAATTGTCGTTCTATCGATCATTTAACCATAATATGGCTAATAATATGAGTTAGATTGATAATAATAAGAGTAATGAGTATAGTAATTGTCGTTCTATCGATCATATCTGCATAATATGGTTAATAATATGAGTTAGATTGATAATAGTGAGTGTAATAAATATAGTAATTGTCGTTCTATCGCTCATATAAGCACAATATGGCTAATAATATGAGTTAGATTGATAATAATAAGAGTAATAAGTATAGTAATTGTCGTTCTATCGATCATATAAGCATAATATGGCTAATAATATGAGTTAGATTGATAATAATAAGAGTAATAAGTACAGTAATTGTCGTTCTATCGATCATATAAGCATAATAAGGCTAATAATATGAGTTAGAGTGATAATACTAAGAGCAGTGAGTATAGTAATTGTCGTTCTATCGATCATTTAAGCATAATATGGCTAATAATATGAGTTAGATTGATAATAATAAGAGTAATAAGTATAGTAATTGTCGTTCTATCGGTCATTTAAGCATAATATGGCTAATAATATGAGTCAGATTGATAATAATAAGAGTAATAAGTATAGTAATTGTCGTTCTATCGATAATATAAGCATAATATGGCTAATGATATGAGTTAGATTGATAATACTAAGGGTAGTGAGTATAGTAATTCTCGCTCTATCGATCATATAAGCATAATATGGCTAATAATATGAGTTGGATTGATAATATTAAGAGTAATGAGTATAGTAATTGTCGTTCTATCGATCATATCTGCATAATATGGTTAATAATATGAGTTAGATTGATAATAGTGAGTGTAATAAATATAGTAATTGTCGTTCTATCGCTCATATAAGCACAATATGCCTAATAATATGAGTTAGATTGAAAATAATAAGAGTAATAAGTATAGTAATTGTCGTTCTATCGATCATATAAGGATAATATGGCTAATAATATGAGTTAGATTGATAATAATAAGCGTAATAAGTATAGTAATTGTCGTTCTATCGATAATATAAGCATAATATGGTTAATAATATGAGTTAGATTGATAATACTAAGAGTAGTGAGTATAGTAATTGTCGTTCTATCGACCATATAAGCATAATATGGCTAATAATATGAGTTAGATTGATAATAATAAGAGTAATAAGTATAGTAATTGTCGTTCTATCGATAATATAAGCATAATATGGTTAATAATATAAGTTAGATTGATAATACTAAGAGCAATGAGTATAGTAATTGTCGTTCTATCGACCATATAAGCATAATATGGCTAATAATATGAGTTAGATTGATAATAATAAGAGTAATGAGTATAGTAATTGTCGTTCTATCGATCATATAAGCACAATATGGCTAATAATATGAGTTAGATTGATAATAATAAGAGTAATAAGTATAGTAATTGTCGTTCTATCGATCATATCTGCATAATATGGTTAATAATATGAGTTAGATTGATAATAATAAGAGTAATAAGTATAGGAATTGTCGTTATATCGATCATATAACCATAATATGGCTAATAGCATGAGTTAGATTGATAATAATAAGAGTAATGAGTATAGTAATTGTCGTTCTATCGATCATATCTGCATAATATGGTTAATAATATGAGTTAGATTGATAATAGTGAGTGCAATAAATATAGTAATTGTCGTTCTATCGCTCATATAAGCACAATATGGCTAATAATATGAGTTAGATTGATAATAATAAGAGTAATAAGTATAGTAATTGTCGTTCTATCGATCATTTAAGCATAATATGGCTAATAATATGAGTTAGATTGATAATAATAAGAGTAATAAGTATAGTAATTGTTGTTCTCTCGATCATATGAGCATAATATGGCTAATAATATGAGTTAGAGTGATAATACTAAGAGTAGTGAGTATAGTAATTCTCATTCTATCGATCATATAAGCATAATATGGCTAATAATATGAGTTAGATTGATAATAGTAACAGAAATAAGTATAGTAATTGTCGTTCTATCGATAATATAAGCATAATATGGCTAATAATATGAGTTAGATTGATAATACTAAGAGTAGTGAGTATAGTAATTGTCGTTCTATCGATCATTTAACCATAATATGGCTAATAATATGAGTTAGATTGATAATAATAAGAGTAATAAGTATAGTAATTGTAGTTCTATCGATCATATCTGCATAATATGGTTAATAATATGAGTTAGATTGATAATAGTGAGTGTAATAAATATAGTAATTGTCGTTCTATCGCTCATATAAGCACAATATGGCTAATAATATGAGTTAGATTGATAATAATAAGAGTAATAAGTATAGTAATTGTCGTTCTATCGATCATATAAGCATAATATGGCTAATAATATGAGTTAGATTGATAATAATAAGAGTAATAAGTACAGTAATTGTCGTTCTATCGATCATATAAGCATAATAAGGCTAATAATATGAGTTAGAGTGATAATACTAAGAGCAGTGAGTATAGTAATTGTCGTTCTATCGATCATTTAAGCATAATATGGCTAATAATATGAGTTAGATTGATAATAATAAGAGTAATAAGTATAGTAATTGTCGTTCTATCGGTCATTTAAGCATAATATGGCTAATAATATGAGTCAGATTGATAATAATAAGAGTAATAAGTATAGTAATTGTCGTTCTATCGATAATATAAGCATAATATGGCTAATGATATGAGTTAGATTGATAATACTAAGGGTAGTGAGTATAGTAATTCTCGCTCTATCGATCATATAAGCATAATATGGCTAATAATATGAGTTGGATTGATAATATTAAGAGTAATGAGTATAGTAATTGTCGTTCTATCGATCATATCTGCATAATATGGTTAATAATATGAGTTAGATTGATAATAGTGAGTGTAATAAATATAGTAATTGTCGTTCTATCGCTCATATAAGCACAATATGCCTAATAATATGAGTTAGATTGAAAATAATAAGAGTAATAAGTATAGTAATTGTCGTTCTATCGATCATATAAGGATAATATGGCTAATAATATGAGTTAGATTGATAATAATAAGCGTAATAAGTATAGTAATTGTCGTTCTATCGATAATATAAGCATAATATGGTTAATAATATGAGTTAGATTGATAATACTAAGAGTAGTGAGTATAGTAATTGTCGTTCTATCGACCATATAAGCATAATATGGCTAATAATATGAGTTAGATTGATAATAATAAGAGTAATAAGTATAGTAATTGTTGTTCTATCGATAATATAAGCATAATATGGTTAATAATATAAGTTAGATTGATAATACTAAGAGCAATGAGTATAGTAATTGTCGTTCTATCGACCATATAAGCATAATATGGCTAATAATATGAGTTAGATTGATAATAATAAGAGTAATGAGTATAGTAATTGTCGTTCTATCGATCATATAAGCACAATATGGCTAATAATATGAGTTAGATTGATAATAATAAGAGTAATGAGTATAGTAATTGTCGTACTATCGATCATATAAGCATAATATGGCTAATAATGTGAGTTAGATTGATAATAGTGCGTGCAATAAATATAGTAATTGTCGTTCTATCGCTCATATAAGCACAATATGGCTAATAATATGAGTTAGATTTATAATAATAAGAGTAATAAGTATAGTAATTGTCGTTCTATCGATAATATAAGCACAATATGTCTAATAATATGAGTTAGATTGATAATAATAAGAGTAATGAGTATAGTAATTGTCGTTCTATCGATCATATCTGCATAATATGGTTAATAATATGAGTTAGATTGATAATAATAAGAGTAATAAGTATAGGAATTGTCGTTATATCGATCATATAACCATAATATGGCTAATAGCATGAGTTAGATTGATAATAATAAGAGTAATGAGTATAGTAATTGTCGTTCTATCGATCATATCTGCATAATATGGTTAATAATATGAGTTAGATTGATAATAGTGAGTGCAATAAATATAGTAATTGTCGTTCTATCGCTCATATAAGCACAATATGGCTAATAATATGAGTTAGATTGATAATAATAAGAGTAATAAGTATAGTAATTGTCGTTCTATCGATCATTTAAGCATAATATGGCTAATAATATGAGTTAGATTGATAATAATAAGAGTAATAAGTATAGTAATTGTTGTTCTCTCGATCATATGAGCATAATATGGCTAATAATATGAGTTAGAGTGATAATACTAAGAGTAGTGAGTATAGTAATTCTCATTCTATCGATCATATAAGCATAATATGGCTAATAATATGAGTTAGATTGATAATAGTAACAGAAATAAGTATAGTAATTGTCGTTCTATCGATAATATAAGCATAATATGGCTAATAATATGAGTTAGATTGATAATACTAAGAGTAGTGAGTATAGTAATTGTCGTTCTATCGATCATTTAACCATAATATGGCTAATAATATGAGTTAGATTGATAATAATAAGAGTAATAAGTATAGTAATTGTAGTTCTATCGATCATATCTGCATAATATGGTTAATAATATGAGTTAGATTGATAATAGTGAGTGTAATAAATATAGTAATTGTCGTTCTATCGCTCATATAAGCACAATATGGCTAATAATATGAGTTAGATTGATAATAATAAGAGTAATAAGTATAGTAATTGTCGTTCTATCGATCATATAAGCATAATATGGCTAATAATATGAGTTAGATTGATAATAATAAGAGTAATAGGTACAGTAATTGTCGTTCTATCGATCATATAAGCATAATAAGGCTAATAATATGAGTTAGAGTGATAATACTAAGAGCAGTGAGTATAGTAATTGTCGTTCTATCGATCATTTAAGCATAATATGGCTAATAATATGAGTTAGATTGATAATAATAAGAGTAATAAGTATAGTAATTGTCGTTCTATCGGTCATTTAAGCATAATATGGCTAATAATATGAGTCAGATTGATAATAATAAGAGTAATAAGTATAGTAATTGTCGTTCTATCGATAATATAAGCATAATATGGCTAATGATATGAGTTAGATTGATAATACTAAGGGTAGTGAGTATAGTAATTCTCGCTCTATCGATCATATAAGCATAATATGGCTAATAATATGAGTTGGATTGATAATATTAAGAGTAATGAGTATAGTAATTGTCGTTCTATCGATCATATCTGCATAATATGGTTAATAATATGAGTTAGATTGATAATAGTGAGTGTAATAAATATAGTAATTGTCGTTCCATCGCTCATATAAGCACAATATGCCTAATAATATGAGTTAGATTGAAAATAATAAGAGTAATAAGTATAGTAATTGTCGTTCTATCGATCATATAAGGATAATATGGCTAATAATATGAGTTAGATTGATAATAATAAGCGTAATAAGTATAGTAATTGTCGTTCTATCGATAATATAAGCATAATATGGTTAATAATATGAGTTAGATTGATAATACTAAGAGTAGTGAGTATAGTAATTGTCGTTCTATCGACCATATAAGCATAATATGGCTAATAATATGAGTTAGATTGATAATAATAAGAGTAATAAGTATAGTAATTGTCGTTCTATCGATAATATAAGCATAATATGGTTAATAATATAAGTTAGATTGATAATACTAAGAGCAATGAGTATAGTAATTGTCGTTCTATCGACCATATAAGCATAATATGGCTAATAATATGAGTTAGATTGATAATAATAAGAGTAATGAGTATAGTAATTGTCGTTCTATCGATCATATAAGCACAATATGGCTAATAATATGAGTTAGATTGATAATAATAAGAGTAATAAGTATAGTAATTGTCGTTCTATCGATCATATCTGCATAATATGGTTAATAATATGAGTTAGATTGATAATAATAAGAGTAATAAGTATAGGAATTGTCGTTATATCGATCATATAACCATAATATGGCTAATAGCATGAGTTAGATTGATAATAATAAGAGTAATGAGTATAGTAATTGTCGTTCTATCGATCATATCTGCATAATATGGTTAATAATATGAGTTAGATTGATAATAGTGAGTGCAATAAATATAGTAATTGTCGTTCTATCGCTCATATAAGCACAATATGGCTAATAATATGAGTTAGATTGATAATAATAAGAGTAATAAGTATAGTAATTGTCGTTCTATCGATCATTTAAGCATAATATGGCTAATAATATGAGTTAGATTGATAATAATAAGAGTAATAAGTATAGTAATTGTTGTTCTCTCGATCATATGAGCATAATATGGCTAATAATATGAGTTAGAGTGATAATACTAAGAGTAGTGAGTATAGTAATTCTCATTCTATCGATCATATAAGCATAATATGGCTAATAATATGAGTTAGATTGATAATAGTAACAGAAATAAGTATAGTAATTGTCGTTCTATCGATAATATAAGCATAATATGGCTAATAATATGAGTTAGATTGATAATACTAAGAGTAGTGAGTATAGTAATTGTCGTTCTATCGATCATTTAACCATAATATGGCTAATAATATGAGTTAGATTGATAATAATAAGAGTAATAAGTATAGTAATTGTAGTTCTATCGATCATATCTGCATAATATGGTTAATAATATGAGTTAGATTGATAATAATAAGAGCAATGAGTATAGTAATTGTCGTACTATCGATCATATAAGCATAATATGGCTAATAATATGTGTTAGATTGATAATAATAAGTGTAATAAGTATAGTAATTGTCGTTCGATCGATCATATCTGCATAATATGGTTAATAATATGAGTTAGATTGATAATAATAAGAGTAATGAGTATAGTAATTGTCGTACTATCGATCATATAAGCATAATATGGCTAATAATGTGAGTTAGATTGATAATAGTGCGTGCAATAAATATAGTAATTGTCGTTCTATCGCTCATATAAGCACAATATGGCTAATAATATGAGTTAGATTTATAATAATAAGAGTAATAAGTATAGTAATTGTCGTTCTATCGATAATATAAGCACAATATGTCTAATAATATGAGTTAGATTGATAATAATAAGAGTAATGAGTATAGTAATTGTCGTTCTATCGATCATATCTGCATAATATGGTTAATAATATGAGTTAGATTGATAATAATAAGAGTAATAAGTATAGTAATTGTCGTTATATCGATCATATAACCATAATATGGCTAATAGCATGAGTTAGATTGATAATAATAAGAGTAATGAGTATAGTAATTGTCGTTCTATCGATCATATCTGCATAATATGGTTAATAATATGAGTTAGATTGATAATAGTGAGTGTAATAAATATAGTAATTGTCGTTCTATCGCTCATATAAGCACAATATGGCTAATAATATGAGTTAGATTGATAATAATAAGAGTAATAAGTATAGTAATTGTCGTTCTATCGATCATATAAGCATAATATGGCTAATAATATGAGTTAGATTGATAATAATAAGAGTAATAAGTACAGTAATTGTCGTTCTATCGATCATATAAGCATAATAAGGCTAATAATATGAGTTAGAGTGATAATACTAAGAGCAGTGAGTATAGTAATTGTCGTTCTATCGATCATTTAAGCATAATATGGCTAATAATATGAGTTAGATTGATAATAATAAGAGTAATAAGTATAGTAATTGTCGTTCTATCGGTCATTTAAGCATAATATGGCTAATAATATGAGTCAGATTGATAATAATAAGAGTAATAAGTATAGTAATTGTCGTTCTATCGATAATATAAGCATAATATTGCTAATAATATGAGTTAGATTGATAATACTAAGAGTAGTGAGTATAGTAATTCTCGTTCTATCGATCATATATGCATAATATGGCTAACAATATGAGTTAGATTGATAATACTAAGAGTAGTGAGTATAGTAATTGTCGTTCTATCGATCATATAAGCATAATATGGCTAATAATATGAGTTAGACTGATAATTTTAAGAGTAGTAAGTATAGTATTTGTCGTTCTATCGATCATATAAGCATAATATGGCTAATAATACGAGTTAGATTGATAATAATAAGAGTAATAAGTATAGTAATTGTCGTTCTATCGATCATTTAACCATAATATGGCTAATAATATGAGTTAGATTGATAATAATAAGAGTAATAAGTATAGTAATTGTCGTTCTATCGATAATATAAGCATAATATGGCTAATGATATGAGTTAGATTGATAATACTAAGGGTAGTGAGTATAGTAATTCTCGCTCTATCGATCATATAAGCATAATATGGCTAATAATATGAGTTGGATTGATAATATTAAGAGTAATGAGTATAGTAATTGTCGTTCTATCGATCATATCTGCATAATATGGTTAATAATATGAGTTAGATTGATAATAGTGAGTGTAATAAATATAGTAATTGTCGTTCTATCGCTCATATAAGCACAATATGCCTAATAATATGAGTTAGATTGATAATAATAAGAGTAATAAGTATAGTAATTGTCGTTCTATCGATCATATAAGCATAATATGGCTAATAATATGAGTTAGATTGATAATAATAACAGTAATAAGTATAGTAATTGTCGTTCTATCGATAATATAAGCATAATATGGTTAATAATATGAGTTAGATTGATAATACTAAGAGTAGTGAGTATAGTAATTGTCGTTCTATCGACCATATAAGCATAATATAGCTAATAATATGAGTTAGATTGATAATAATAAGAGTAATAAGTATAGTAATTGTCGTTCTATCGATAATATAAGCATAATATGGTTAATAATATGAGTTAGATTGATAATACTAAGAGTAGTGAGTATAGTAATTGTCGTTCTATCGACCATATAAGCATAATATGGCTAATAATATGAGTTAGATTGATAATAATAAGAGTAATGAGAATAGTAATTCTCGTTCTATCGATCATATAAGCACAATATGGCTAATAATATGAGTTAGATTGATAATAATAAGAGTAATAAGTATAGTAATTGTCGTTCTATCGATCATATCTGCATAATATGGTTAATAATATGAGTTAGATTGATAATAATAAGAGTAATAAGTATAGTAATTGTCGTTATATCGATCATATAACCATAATATGGCTAATAGCATGAGTTAGATTGATAATAATAAGAGTAATGAGTATAGTAATTGTCGTTCTATCGATCATATCTGCATAATATGGTTAATAGTATGAGTTAGATTGATAATAGTGAGTGCAATAAATATAGTAATTGTCGTTCTATCGCTCATATAAGCACAATATGGCTAATAATATGAGTTAGATTGATAATAATAAGAGTAATAAGTATAGTAATTGTCGTTCTTTCGATCATTTAAGCATAATATGGCTAATAATATGAGTTAGATTGATAATAATAAGAGTAATAAGTATAGTAATTGTTGTTCTCTCGATCATATGAGCATAATATGGCTAATAATATGAGTTAGAGTGATAATACTAAGAGTAGTGAGTATAGTAATTCTCAATCTATCGATCATATAAGCATAATATGGCTAATAATATGAGTTAGATTGATAATAGTAACAGTAATAAGTATAGTAATTGTCGTTCTATCGATAATATAAGCATAATATGGCTAATAATATGAGTTAGATTGATAATACTAAGAGTAGTGAGTATAGTAATTGTCGTTCTATCGATCATATAAGCATAATATGGCTAATAATATGAGTTAGATTGATAATAATAAGAGTAATGAGTATAGTAATTGTAGTTCTATCGATCATATCTGCATAATATGGTTAATAATATGAGTTAGATTGATAATAATAAGAGCAATGAGTATAGTAATTGTCGTACTATCGATCATATAAGCATAATATGGCTAATAATATGTGTTAGATTGATAATAATAAGTGTAATAAGTATAGTAATTGTCGTTCGATCGATCATATCTGCATAATATGGTTAATAATATGAGTTAGATTGATAATAATAAGAGTAATGAGTATAGTAATTGTCGTACTATCGATCATATAAGCATAATATGGCTAATAATGTGAGTTAGATTGATAATAGTGCGTGCAATAAATATAGTAATTGTCGTTCTATCGCTCATATAAGCACAATATGGCTAATAATATGAGTTAGATTTATAATAATAAGAGTAATAAGTATAGTAATTGTCGTTCTATCGATAATATAAGCACAATATGTCTAATAATATGAGTTAGATTGATAATAATAAGAGTAATGAGTATAGTAATTGTCGTTCTATCGATCATATCTGCATAATATGGTTAATAATATGAGTTAGATTGATAATAATAAGAGTAATAAGTATAGTAATTGTCGTTATATCGATCATATAACCATAATATGGCTAATAGCATGAGTTAGATTGATAATAATAAGAGTAATGAGTATAGTAATTGTCGTTCTATCGATCATATCTGCATAATATGGTTAATAATATGAGTTAGATTGATAATAGTGAGTGTAATAAATATAGTAATTGTCGTTCTATCGCTCATATAAGCACAATATGGCTAATAATATGAGTTAGATTGATATTAATAAGAGTAATAAGTATAGTAAATGTCGTTCTATCGATCATATAAGCATAATATGGCTAATAATATGAGTTAGATTGATAATAATAAGAGTAATAAGTACAGTAATTGTCGTTCTATCGATCATATAAGCATAATAAGGCTAATAATATGAGTTAGAGTGATAATACTAAGAGCAGTGAGTATAGTAATTGTCGTTCTATCGATCATTTAAGCATAATATGGCTAATAATATGAGTTAGATTGATAATAATAAGAGTAATAAGTATAGTAATTGTCGTTCTATCGGTCATTTAAGCATAATATGGCTAATAATATGAGTCAGATTGATAATAATAAGAGTAATAAGTATAGTAATTGTCGTTCTATCGATAATATAAGCATAATATTGCTAATAATATGAGTTAGATTGATAATACTAAGAGTAGTGAGTATAGTAATTCTCGTTCTATCGATCATATATGCATAATATGGCTAACAATATGAGTTAGATTGATAATACTAAGAGTAGTGAGTATAGTAATTGTCGTTCTATCGATCATATAAGCATAATATGGCTAATAATATGAGTTAGATTGATAATTTTAAGAGTAGTAAGTATAGTATTTGTCGTTCTATCGATCATATAAGCATAATATGGCTAATAATACGAGTTAGATTGATAATAATAAGAGTAATAAGTATAGTAATTGTCGTTCTATCGATCATTTAACCATAATATGGCTAATAATATGAGTTAGATTGATAATAATAAGAGTAATAAGTATAGTAATTGTCGTTCTATCGATAATATAAGCATAATATGGCTACTGATATGAGTTAGATTGATAATACTAAGGGTAGTGAGTATAGTAATTCTCGCTCTATCGATCATATAAGCATAATATGGCTAATAATATGAGTTGGATTGATAATATTAAGAGTAATGAGTATAGTAATTGTCGTTCTATCGATCATATCTGCATAATATGGTTAATAATATGAGTTTGATTGATAATAGTGAGTGTAATAAATATAGTAATTGTCGTTCTATCGCTCATATAAGCACAATATGCCTAATAATATGAGTTAGATTGATAATAATAAGAGTAATAAGTATAGTAATTGTCGTTCTATCGATCATATAAGCATAATATGGCTAATAATATGAGTTAGATTGATAATAATAACAGTAATAAGTATAGTAATTGTCGTTCTATCGATAATATAAGCATAATATGGTTAATAATATGAGTTAGATTGATAATACTAAGAGTAGTGAGTATAGTAATTGTCGTTCTATCGACCATATAAGCATAATATGGCTAATAATATGAGTTAGATTGATAATAATAAGAGTAATAAGTATAGTAATTGTAGTTCTATCGATCATATCTGCATAATATGGTTAATAATATGAGTTAGATTGATAATAATAAGAGCAATGAGTATAGTAATTGTCGTACTATCGATCATATAAGCATAATATGGCTAATAATATGTGTTAGATTGATAATAATAAGTGTAATAAGTATAGTAATTGTCGTTCGATCGATCATATCTGCATAATATGGTTAATAATATGAGTTAGATTGATAATAATAAGAGTAATGAGTATAGTAATTGTCGTACTATCGATCATATAAGCATAATATGGCTAATAATGTGAGTTAGATTGATAATAGTGCGTGCAATAAATATAGTAATTGTCGTTCTATCGCTCATATAAGCACAATATGGCTAATAATATGAGTTAGATTTATAATAATAAGAGTAATAAGTATAGTAATTGTCGTTCTATCGATAATATAAGCACAATATGTCTAATAATATGAGTTAGATTGATAATAATAAGAGTAATGAGTATAGTAATTGTCGTTCTATCGATCATATCTGCATAATATGGTTAATAATATGAGTTAGATTGATAATAATAAGAGTAATAAGTATAGTAATTGTCGTTATATCGATCATATAACCATAATATGGCTAATAGCATGAGTTAGATTGATAATAATAAGAGTAATGAGTATAGTAATTGTCGTTCTATCGATCATATCTGCATAATATGGTTAATAATATGAGTTAGATTGATAATAGTGAGTGTAATAAATATAGTAATTGTCGTTCTATCGCTCATATAAGCACAATATGGCTAA
>NW_027474216.1:0-67350 GCF_050947335.1 Megachile rotundata | reverse complement strand
TCTTATTGTTTTCAATCCAACTTAAATTATTAGCCATATTATGCTGCTGGTATCGATAGAACGATAATTATTATACTTAATACTCTTATTGTTTTCAATCTAACTTAAATACTTAGCCATGTTGTGCTGCTATTATCAATAGAACGATAATTATTATACTAAATACTCTTATTGTTTTCAATCTAACTTAAATACTTAGCCATGTTGTGCTGCTATTATCAATAGAACGATAATTATTATACTTAATACTCTTATTGTTTTCAATCTAACTGAAATTATTAGCCATATTTTGCTGCTAGTACCAATAGAACGATAATTATTATACTTACTACTCTTATTATTTTCAATCTAACTAATATAATTAGCCACATTATGTTGTTAGTATCGAGAGAACCATAATTATTATACCTATTTCTCTTATTACTGTCAATCGAACTTAAATTATTAGCCATATTATGCTGCTAGTATCGATAGAACGATTATTATTATACTTTTTAGTCTTATTCCTATCAATCTAACTTATATTGTTAGCCATATTATGCTGCTATTGTCGATAGAACGATTATTATTATACTTATTATACCTATTCTTTTCAATCTAACCAAATTTATCCGCCATATTATGCTACTTTTATCGATAGAACGATAATTATTATACTTAATACTCTTATTGTTTTCAATCTAACTTAAATTATTAGCCATATTATGCTGCTAGTATCGATAGAACGATAATTATTATACTTAATACTCTTATTGTTTTCAATCTAACTTAAATTATTAGGCATATTATGATGCTAGTGTCGATAGAACGATATTTATCATACTTACTACTCCTATTATTTTCAATCTAACTAATATAATTAGCCAGATTATGTTGTTAGTATCGAGAGAACCATAATTACTATACCTATTTCTCTTATTACTATCAATCGAACTTAAATTATTAGCCATATTTTGCTGCTAGTATCGATAGAACGATAATTATTATACTTACTACTCTTATTATTTTTAATCTAACTTAAATTATTAGCCATATTATGCTACTAGTATTGCTAGAAGTATAATTATTATACTCATTACTCTTATTACTATCAATCTAACTTTAATTATTAGCCATATTATGCTGCTAGTATCGATAGCACGATGATTATTATACTTATTACTCTTATCATTTTCAATCTAACTTAAATTATTAGCCATATTATGCTGCTAGTATCGATAGAACGATAATTATTATACTTATTACTCTTATCATTTTCAATCTGACATAAATTATTAGCCATATTATGCTGCTAGTATCGATAGAACGATAATTATTATACTTATTACTCTTATTATGTTCAATCTAACTCAAACTATTAGGCATATTATGATGCTAGTATCGAGAGAACTATAATTATCATACTTACTACTCTTATTATTTTCAATCTAACTAATATAATTAGCCACATTATGTTGGTAGTATCGAGAGAACCTTAATTATTATTCTTATTACTCTTATTACTATCAATCTAACTTAAATTATTAGCCATATAATGCTGCTAGTATCGGTAGAACCATAAGTATTGTACTTATTACTCTTATCATTTTCAATCTAACTTAAATTATTAGCCATATTATGCTGCTATTATCGATAGGACTAATATTATTATACTTATTGCTCTTATTATTTCAAAAATAACTTAAACTATTAGTCATGTTATGCTGCTAGTATCGATAGAACGATAATTATTATACTTAATACTCTTATTGCTTTCAATCTAACTTAAGTTATTAGCCATATTATGCTGCTATTTTTGATAGACCGATAACTATTATACTTAATACTCTTATTGTTTTCAATCTAACTTAAATTATTAGCCATATCATGCTGCTAGTATCGATAGAACAATAATTATTATACTTAATACTCTTATTGCTTTCAATCTAACTTATATTATTAGCCATATTATGCTGCTAGTATCGACAGAACGATTATTATTATACTTTTTAGTCTTATTCCTATCAATCTAACTTATATTGTTAGCCATATTATGCTGCTATTATCGATAGAACGATTATTATTATACTTATTATACCTATTCTTTTCAATCTAACTAAATTTATTCGCCATATTATGCTACTTTTATCGATAGAACGATAATTATTATACTTAATACTCTTATTGTTTTCAATCTAACTTAAATTATTAGCCATATTATGCTGCTAGTATCGATAGAACGATAATTATTATACTTAATACTCTTATTGTTTTCAATCTAACTTAAATACTTAGCCACGTTGTGCTGCTATTATCAATAGAACGATAATTATTATACTTAATACTCTTATTGTTTTCAATCTAACTGAAATTATTAGCCATATTTTGCTGCTAGTACCGATAGAACGATTATTATTATACTTACTACTCTTATTATTTTCAATCTAACTTAATTTATTGGCCATATTATGCTGCTAGTGTCGGTAGAACGATGATTATTATACTTATTACTCTTATCATTTTCAATCTAACTTAAACTATTAGCCATATTATGCAGCTAGTATGGATAGAACGATAACTATTATACTTATTACTCTTATTATGTTCAATCTAACTCAAACTATTAGGCATATTATGATGCTAGTATCGAGAGAACTATAATTATCATACTTACTACTCTTATTATTTTCAATCTAACTAATATAATTAGCCAGATTATGTTGTTAGTATCGAGAGAACCATAATTATTATACCTATTTCTCTTATTACTATCAATCGAACTTAAATTATTAGCCATATTTTGCTGCTAGTATCGATAGAACGATAATTATTATACTTACTACTCTTATTATTTTTAATCTAACTTAAATTATTAGCCATATTATGCTACTAGTATTGCTAGAAGTATAATTATTATACTCATTACTCTTATTACTATCAATCTAACTTTAATTATTAGCCATATTATGCTGCTAGTATCGATAGCACGATGATTATTATACTTATTACTCTTATCATTTTCAATCTAACTTAAATTATTAGCCATATTATGCTGCTAGTATCGATAGAACGATAATTATTATACTTATTACTCTTATCATTTTCAATCTGACATAAATTATTAGCCATATTATGCTGCTAGTATCGATAGAACGATTATTATTATACTTTTTAGTCTTATTCCTATCAATCTAACTTATATTGTTAGCCATATTATGCTGCTATTGTCGATAGAACGATTATTATTATACTTATTATACCTATTCTTTTCAATCTAACCAAATTTATTCGCCATATTATGCTACTTTTATCGATAGAACGATAATTATTATACTTAATACTCTTATTGTTTTCAATCTAACTTAAATTATTAGCCATATTATGCTGCTAGTATCGATAGAACGATAATTATTATACTTAATACTCTTATTGTTTTCAATCTAACTTAAATTATTAGGCATATTATGATGCTAGTGTCGATAGAACGATATTTATCATACTTACTACTCCTATTATTTTCAATCTAACTAATATAATTAGCCAGATTATGTTGTTAGTATCGAGAGAACCATAATTACTATACCTATTTCTCTTATTACTATCAATCGAACTTAAATTATTAGCCATATTTTGCTGCTAGTATCGATAGAACGATAATTATTATACTTACTACTCTTATTATTTTTAATCTAACTTAAATTATTAGCCATATTATGCTACTAGTATTGCTAGAAGTATAATTATTATACTCATTACTCTTATTACTATCAATCTAACTTTAATTATTAGCCATATTATGCTGCTAGTATCGATAGCACGATGATTATTATACTTATTACTCTTATCATTTTCAATCTAACTTAAATTATTAGCCATATTATGCTGCTAGTATCGATAGAACGATAATTATTATACTTATTACTCTTATCATTTTCAATCTGACATAAATTATTAGCCATATTATGCTGCTAGTATCGATAGAACTATAATTATTATACTTATTACTCTTATTATGTTCAATCTAACTCAAACTATTAGGCATATTATGATGCTAGTATCGAGAGAACTATAATTATCATACTTACTACTCTTATTATTTTCAATCTAACTAATATAATTAGCCAGATTATGTTGTTAGTATCGAGAGAACCATAATTATTATACCTATTTCTCTTATTACTATCAATCGAACTTAAATTATTAGCCATATTTTGCTGCTAGTATCGATAGAACGATAATTATTATACTTACTACTCTTATTATTTATAATCTAACTTAAATTATTAGCCATATTATGCTACTAGTATTGCTAGAAGTATAATTATTATACTCATTACTCTTATTACTATCAATCTAACTTTAATTATTAGCCATATTATGCTGCTAGTATCGATAGCACGATGATTATTATACTTATTACTCTTATCATTTTCAATCTAACTTAAATTATTAGCCATATTATGCTGCTAGTATCGATAGAACGATAATTATTATACTTATTACTCTTATCATTTTCAATCTGACATAAATTATTAGCCATATTATGCTGCTAGTATCGATAGAACGATAATTATTATACTTATTACTCTTATTATGTTCAATCTAACTCAAACTATTAGGCATATTATGATGCTAGTATCGAGAGAACTATAATTATCATACTTACTACTCTTATTATTTTCAATCTAACTAATATAATTAGCCACATTATGTTGGTAGTATCGAGAGAACCTTAATTATTATTCTTATTACTCTTATTACTATCAATCTAACTTAAATTATTAGCCATATAATGCTGCTAGTATCGGTAGAACCATAAGTATTGTACTTATTACTCTTATCATTTTCAATCTAACTTAAATTATTAGCCATATTATGCTGCTATTATCGATAGGACTAATATTATTATACTTATTGCTCTTATTATTTCAAAAATAACTTAAACTATTAGTCATGTTATGCTGCTAGTATCGATAGAACGATAATTATTATACTTAATACTCTTATTGCTTTCAATCTAACTTAAGTTATTAGCCATATTATGCTGCTATTTTTGATAGACCGATAACTATTATACTTAATACTCTTATTGTTTTCAATCTAACTTAAATTATTAGCCATATCATGCTGCTAGTATCGATAGAACAATAATTATTATACTTAATACTCTTATTGCTTTCAATCTAACTTATATTATTAGCCATATTATGCTGCTAGTATCGACAGAACGATTATTATTATACTTTTTAGTCTTATTCCTATCAATCTAACTTATATTGTTAGCCATATTATGCTGCTATTATCGATAGAACGATTATTATTATACTTATTATACCTATTCTTTTCAATCTAACTAAATTTATTCGCCATATTATGCTACTTTTATCGATAGAACGATAATTATTATACTTAATACTCTTATTGTTTTCAATCTAACTTAAATTATTAGCCATATTATGCTGCTAGTATCGATAGAACGATAATTATTATACTTACTACTCTTATTATTTTCAATCTAACTTAATTTGTTGGCCATATTATGCTGCTAGTGTCGATAGAACAATAATTATTATACTTAATACTCTTATTGTTTTCAATCTAACTTAAATACTTAGCCATGTTGTGCTGCTATTATCAATAGAACGATAATTATTATACTTAATACTCTTATTGTTTTCAATCTAACTGAAATTATTAGCCATATTTTGCTGCTAGTACCAATAGAACGATAATTATTATACTTACTACTCTTATTATTTTCAATCTAACTTAATTTATTGGCCATATTATGCTGCTAGTATCGATAGAACGATGATTATTGTACTTATTACTCTTATCATTTTCAATCTAACTTAAACTATTAGCCATATTATGCAGCTAGTATCGATAGAACAATAATTATTATACTTAATACTCTTATTGCTTTCAATCTAACTTATATTATTAGCCATATTATGCTGCTAGTATCGATAGAACGATAATTATTATACTTAATACTCTTATTGTTTTCAATCTGACTTAAATACTTAGCCATGTTGTGCTGCTATTATCAATAGAACGATAATTATTATACTTAATACTCTTATTGTTTTCAATCTAACTTAAATACTTAGCCATGTTGTGCTGCTATTATCAATAGAACGATAATTATTATACTTAATACTCTTATTGTTTTCAATCTAACTGAAATTATTAGCCATATTTTGCTGCTAGTACCAATAGAACGATAATTATTATATTTACTACTCTTATTATTTTCAATCTAACTAATATAATTAGCCACATTATGTTGTTAGTATCGAGAGACCCACAATTATTATACCTATTTCTCTTATTACTATCAATCGAACTTAAATTATTAGCCATATTATGCTGCTAGTATTGCTAGAAGTATAATTATTATACTCATTACTCTTATTACTATCAATCTAACTTTAATTATTAGCCATATTATGCTGCTAGTATCGATAGAACGACAATTATTATACTTATTAGTCTTATTCCTACCAATCTAACTTATATTGTTAACCATATTATGCTGTTATTATCGATAGAACGATAGTTATTATACTTATTACGCTTATTGCTTTGAATCTAACTTAAGTTATTAGCCATATTATGCTGCTATTTTCGATAGGACGATAATTGTTACACTTATTACTCTTATTACTTTCAATCTAACTTAAATTATTAGGCACATTATGCTGCTATAATCGATAGAACAACAATTATTATACTTATTAGTCCTATTCCTACCAATCTAACATATATTGTTAGCCACATTATGCTGCTATTATCGATAGGACTAATATTATTATACTTATTGCTCTTATTATTTCAAAAATAACTTAAATTATTAGCCATATCATGCTGCTAGTATCGATAGAACAATAATTATTATACTTAATACTCTTATTGCTTTCAATCTAACTTATATTATTAGCCATATTATGCTGCTAGTATTGATAGAACGATTATTATTATACTTTTTAGTCTTATTCCTATCAATCTAACTTATATTGTTAGCCATATTATGCTGCTATTGTCGATAGAACGATTATTATTATACTTATTATACCTATTCTTTTCAATCTAACCAAATTTATGCGCCATATTATGCTACTTTTATCGATAGAACGATAATTATTATACTTAATACTCTTATTGTTTTCAATCTAACTTAAATTATTAGCCATATTATGCTGCTAGTATCGATAGAACGATAATTATTATACTTAATACTCTTATTGTTTTCAATCTAACTTAAATTATTAGCCATATTATGCTGCTAGTATCGATAGAACGATAATTATTATACTTAATACTCCTATTGTTTTCAATCTAACTTAAATACTTAGCCATGTTGTGCTGCTATTATCAATAGAACGATAATTATTATACTTAATACTCTTATTGTTTTCAATCTAACTGAAATTATTAGCCATATTTTGCTGCTAGTACCAATAGAACGATAATTATTATACTTACTACTCTTATTATTTTCAATCTAACTTAATTTATTGGCTATATTATGCTGCTAGTATCGATAGAACGATGATTATTGTACTTATTACTCTTATCATTTTCAATCTAACTTAAACTATTAGCCATATTATGCAGCTAGTATCGATAGAACAATAATTATTATACTTAATACCCTTATTGCTTTCAATCTAACTTATATTATTAGCCATATTATGCTGCTAGTATCGATAGAACGATTATTATTATACTTTTTAGTCTTATTCCTATCAATCTAACTTATATTGTTAGGCATATTATGCTGCTATTATCGATAGAACGATTATTATTATACTTATTATACCTATTCTTTTCAATCTAACTAAATTTATTCGCCATATTATGCTACTTTTATCGATAGAACGATAATTATTATACTTAATACTCTTATTGTTTTCAATCCAACTTAAATTATTAGCCATATTATGCTGCTGGTATCGATAGAACGATAATTATTATACTTAATACTCTTATTGTTTTCAATCTAACTTAAATACTTAGCCATGTTGTGCTGCTATTATCAATAGAACGATAATTATTATACTTAATACTCTTATTGTTTTCAATCTAACTTAAATACTTAGCCATGTTGTGCTGCTATTATCAATAGAACGATAATTATTATACTTAATACTCTTATTGTTTTCAATCTAACTGAAATTATTAGCCATATTTTGCTGCTAGTACCAATAGAACGATAATTATTATACTTACTACTCTTATTATTTTCAATCTAACTAATATAATTAGCCACATTATGTTGTTAGTATCGAGAGAACCATAATTATTATACCTATTTCTCTTATTACTGTCAATCGAACTTAAATTATTAGCCATATTATGCTGCTAGTATCGATAGAACGATTATTATTATACTTTTTAGTCTTATTCCTATCAATCTAACTTATATTGTTAGCCATATTATGCTGCTATTGTCGATAGAACGATTATTATTATACTTATTATACCTATTCTTTTCAATCTAACCAAATTTATTCGCCATATTATGCTACTTTTATCGATAGAACGATAATTATTATACTTAATACTCTTATTGTTTTCAATCTAACTTAAATTATTAGCCATATTATGCTGCTAGTATCGATAGAACGATAATTATTATACTTAATACTCTTATTGTTTTCAATCTAACTTAAATTATTAGGCATATTATGATGCTAGTGTCGATAGAACGATATTTATCATACTTACTACTCCTATTATTTTCAATCTAACTAATATAATTAGCCAGATTATGTTGTTAGTATCGAGAGAACCATAATTACTATACCTATTTCTCTTATTACTATCAATCGAACTTAAATTATTAGCCATATTTTGCTGCTAGTATCGATAGAACGATAATTATTATACTTACTACTCTTATTATTTTTAATCTAACTTAAATTATTAGCCATATTATGCTACTAGTATTGCTAGAAGTATAATTATTATACTCATTACTCTTATTACTATCAATCTAACTTTAATTATTAGCCATATTATGCTGCTAGTATCGATAGCACGATGATTATTATACTTATTACTCTTATCATTTTCAATCTAACTTAAATTATTAGCCATATTATGCTGCTAGTATCGATAGAACGATAATTATTATACTTATTACTCTTATCATTTTCAATCTGACATAAATTATTAGCCATATTATGCTGCTAGTATCGATAGAACGATAATTATTATACTTATTACTCTTATTATGTTCAATCTAACTCAAACTATTAGGCATATTATGATGCTAGTATCGAGAGAACTATAATTATCATACTTACTACTCTTATTATTTTCAATCTAACTAATATAATTAGCCACATTATGTTGGTAGTATCGAGAGAACCTTAATTATTATTCTTATTACTCTTATTACTATCAATCTAACTTAAATTATTAGCCATATAATGCTGCTAGTATCGGTAGAACCATAAGTATTGTACTTATTACTCTTATCATTTTCAATCTAACTTAAATTATTAGCCATATTATGCTGCTATTATCGATAGGACTAATATTATTATACTTATTGCTCTTATTATTTCAAAAATAACTTAAACTATTAGTCATGTTATGCTGCTAGTATCGATAGAACGATAATTATTATACTTAATACTCTTATTGCTTTCAATCTAACTTAAGTTATTAGCCATATTATGCTGCTATTTTTGATAGACCGATAACTATTATACTGAATACTCTTATTGTTTTCAATCTAACTTAAATTATTAGCCATATCATGCTGCTAGTATCGATAGAACAATAATTATTATACTTAATACTCTTATTGCTTTCAATCTAACTTATATTATTAGCCATATTATGCTGCTAGTATCGACAGAACGATTATTATTATACTTTTTAGTCTTATTCCTATCAATCTAACTTATATTGTTAGCCATATTATGCTGCTATTATCGATAGAACGATTATTATTATACTTATTATACCTATTCTTTTCAATCTAACTAAATTTATTCGCCATATTATGCTACTTTTATCGATAGAACGATAATTATTATACTTAATACTCTTATTGTTTTCAATCTAACTTAAATTATTAGCCATATTATGCTGCTAGTATCGATAGAACGATAATTATTATACTTAATACTCTTATTGTTTTCAATCTAACTTAAATACTTAGCCACGTTGTGCTGCTATTATCAATAGAACGATAATTATTATACTTAATACTCTTATTGTTTTCAATCTAACTGAAATTATTAGCCATATTTTGCTGCTAGTACCGATAGAACGATTATTATTATACTTACTACTCTTATTATTTTCAATCTAACTTAATTTATTGGCCATATTATGCTGCTAGTGTCGGTAGAACGATGATTATTATACTTATTACTCTTATCATTTTCAATCTAACTTAAACTATTAGCCATATTATGCAGCTAGTATGGATAGAACGATAACTATTATACTTATTACTCTTATTATGTTCAATCTAACTCAAACTATTAGGCATATTATGATGCTAGTATCGAGAGAACTATAATTATCATACTTACTACTCTTATTATTTTCAATCTAACTAATATAATTAGCCAGATTATGTTGTTAGTATCGAGAGAACCATAATTATTATACCTATTTCTCTTATTACTATCAATCGAACTTAAATTATTAGCCATATTTTGCTGCTAGTATCGATAGAACGATAATTATTATACTTACTACTCTTATTATTTTTAATCTAACTTAAATTATTAGCCATATTATGCTACTAGTATTGCTAGAAGTATAATTATTATACTCATTACTCTTATTACTATCAATCTAACTTTAATTATTAGCCATATTATGCTGCTAGTATCGATAGCACGATGATTATTATACTTATTACTCTTATCATTTTCAATCTAACTTAAATTATTAGCCATATTATGCTGCTAGTATCGATAGAACGATAATTATTATACTTATTACTCTTATCATTTTCAATCTGACATAAATTATTAGCCATATTATGCTGCTAGTATCGATAGAACGATTATTATTATACTTTTTAGTCTTATTCCTATCAATCTAACTTATATTGTTAGCCATATTATGCTGCTATTGTCGATAGAACGATTATTATTATACTTATTATACCTATTCTTTTCAATCTAACCAAATTTATTCGCCATATTATGCTACTTTTATCGATAGAACGATAATTATTATACTTAATACTCTTATTGTTTTCAATCTAACTTAAATTATTAGCCATATTATGCTGCTAGTATCGATAGAACGATAATTATTATACTTAATACTCTTATTGTTTTCAATCTAACTTAAATTATTAGGCATATTATGATGCTAGTGTCGATAGAACGATATTTATCATACTTACTACTCCTATTATTTTCAATCTAACTAATATAATTAGCCAGATTATGTTGTTAGTATCGAGAGAACCATAATTACTATACCTATTTCTCTTATTACTATCAATCGAACTTAAATTATTAGCCATATTTTGCTGCTAGTATCGATAGAACGATAATTATTATACTTACTACTCTTATTATTTTTAATCTAACTTAAATTATTAGCCATATTATGCTACTAGTATTGCTAGAAGTATAATTATTATACTCATTACTCTTATTACTATCAATCTAACTTTAATTATTAGCCATATTATGCTGCTAGTATCGATAGCACGATGATTATTATACTTATTACTCTTATCATTTTCAATCTAACTTAAATTATTAGCCATATTATGCTGCTAGTATCGATAGAACGATAATTATTATACTTATTACTCTTATCATTTTCAATCTGACATAAATTATTAGCCATATTATGCTGCTAGTATCGATAGAACGATAATTATTATACTTATTACTCTTATTATGTTCAATCTAACTCAAACTATTAGGCATATTATGATGCTAGTATCGAGAGAACTATAATTATCATACTTACTACTCTTATTATTTTCAATCTAACTAATATAATTAGCCAGATTATGTTGTTAGTATCGAGAGAACCATAATTATTATACCTATTTCTCTTATTACTATCAATCGAACTTAAATTATTAGCCATATTTTGCTGCTAGTATCGATAGAACGATAATTATTATACTTACTACTCTTATTATTTTTAATCTAACTTAAATTATTAGCCATATTATGCTACTAGTATTGCTAGAAGTATAATTATTATACTCATTACTCTTATTACTATCAATCTAACTTTAATTATTAGCCATATTATGCTGCTAGTATCGATAGCACGATGATTATTATACTTATTACTCTTATCATTTTCAATCTAACTTAAATTATTAGCCATATTATGCTGCTAGTATCGATAGAACGATAATTATTATACTTATTACTCTTATCATTTTCAATCTAACTAATATAATTAGCCACATTATGTTGGTAGTATCGAGAGAACCTTAATTATTATTCTTATTACTCTTATTACTATCAATCTAACTTAAATTATTAGCCATATAATGCTGCTAGTATCGGTAGAACCATAAGTATTGTACTTATTACTCTTATCATTTTCAATCTAACTTAAATTATTAGCCATATTATGCTGCTATTATCGATAGGACTAATATTATTATACTTATTGCTCTTATTATTTCAAAAATAACTTAAACTATTAGTCATGTTATGCTGCTAGTATCGATAGAACGATAATTATTATACTTAATACTCTTATTGCTTTCAATCTAACTTAAGTTATTAGCCATATTATGCTGCTATTTTTGATAGACCGATAACTATTATACTTAATACTCTTATTGTTTTCAATCTAACTTAAATTATTAGCCATATCATGCTGCTAGTATCGATAGAACAATAATTATTATACTTAATACTCTTATTGCTTTCAATCTAACTTATATTATTAGCCATATTATGCTGCTAGTATCGACAGAACGATTATTATTATACTTTTTAGTCTTATTCCTATCAATCTAACTTATATTGTTAGCCATATTATGCTGCTATTATCGATAGAACGATTATTATTATACTTATTATACCTATTCTTTTCAATCTAACTAAATTTATTCGCCATATTATGCTACTTTTATCGATAGAACGATAATTATTATACTTAATACTCTTATTGTTTTCAATCTAACTTAAATTATTAGCCATATTATGCTGCTAGTATCGATAGAACGATAATTATTATACTTAATACTCTTATTGTTTTCAATCTAACTTAAATACTTAGCCACGTTGTGCTGCTATTATCAATAGAACGATAATTATTATACTTAATACTCTTATTGTTTTCAATCTAACTGAAATTATTAGCCATATTTTGCTGCTAGTACCGATAGAACGATTATTATTATACTTACTACTCTTATTATTTTCAATCTAACTTAATTTATTGGCCATATTATGCTGCTAGTGTCGGTAGAACGATGATTATTATACTTATTACTCTTATCATTTTCAATCTAACTTAAACTATTAGCCATATTATGCAGCTAGTATGGATAGAACGATAACTATTATACTTATTACTCTTATTATGTTCAATCTAACTCAAACTATTAGGCATATTATGATGCTAGTATCGAGAGAACTATAATTATCATACTTACTACTCTTATTATTTTCAATCTAACTAATATAATTAGCCAGATTATGTTGTTAGTATCGAGAGAACCATAATTATTATACCTATTTCTCTTATTACTATCAATCGAACTTAAATTATTAGCCATATTTTGCTGCTAGTATCGATAGAACGATAATTATTATACTTACTACTCTTATTATTTTTAATCTAACTTAAATTATTAGCCATATTATGCTACTAGTATTGCTAGAAGTATAATTATTATACTCATTACTCTTATTACTATCAATCTAACTTTAATTATTAGCCATATTATGCTGCTAGTATCGATAGCACGATGATTATTATACTTATTACTCTTATCATTTTCAATCTAACTTAAATTATTAGCCATATTATGCTGCTAGTATCGATAGAACGATAATTATTATACTTATTACTCTTATCATTTTCAATCTGACATAAATTATTAGCCATATTATGCTGCTAGTATCGATAGAACGATAATTATTATACTTATTACTCTTATTATGTTCAATCTAACTCAAACTATTAGGCATATTATGATGCTAGTATCGAGAGAACTATAATTATCATACTTACTACTCTTATTATTTTCAATCTAACTAATATAATTAGCCACATTATGTTGGTAGTATCGAGAGAACCTTAATTATTATTCTTATTACTCTTATTACTATCAATCTAACTTAAATTATTAGCCATATAATGCTGCTAGTATCGGTAGAACCATAAGTATTGTACTTATTACTCTTATCATTTTCAATCTAACTTAAATTATTAGCCATATTATGCTGCTATTATCGATAGGACTAATATTATTATACTTATTGCTCTTATTATTTCAAAAATAACTTAAACTATTAGTCTTGTTATGCTGCTAGTATCGATAGAACGATAATTATTATACTTAATACTCTTATTGCTTTCAATCTAACTTAAGTTATTAGCCATATTATGCTGCTATTTTTGATGGACCGATAACTATTATACTTAATACTCTTATTGTTTTCAATCTAACTTAAATTATTAGCCATATCATACTGCTATTATCGATAGGACGATTATTATTATACTTATTATTCTTATTCCTATCAATCTAACTTATATTGGTAGCCATATTATGCTGCTATTATCGATAGGATGATTATTATTATACTTATTATTCTTATTCTTTTCAATCCAACTAAATTTATCCGCCATATTTAGCTACTTTTATCGATAGAACGATAATTATTATACTTAATACTCTTATTGTTTTCAATCTAACTTAAATTATTAGCCATATTATGCTGCTAGTATCGAAGGAACGAAAATTATTTTACATATTAGTCTTATTCCTACCAATCTAACTTATATTGTTAGCCTTATTATGCAGCTATTTTCGATAGAACGATAATTATTATACTTATCCGTCCTATTACTATCAATCCAACTTAAATTATTAGCCACATCATGCTGCTATTATCGATGGAACGATTATTAATATACTTATTACTCTTATTCTTTTCAATTTAACTAAAATGATTCGCCATATTACGCTGCTTTTATCGATAGAACGATAATTATTATACTGAATACTCTTATTGTTTTCAACCTAACTTAAGTTATTAGCCATATTATCCTGCTAGTATCGATAGAACGATAATTATTATACTTAATACTCTTATTGTTTTCAATCTAACTTAAATTATTAGCCATATTATACTGATAGTATCGATAGAATGAGTATTATTATACTTATTAGTCTTATTCCTATCAATCTAACTTATATTGTTAGCCATATTATGCTGCTATTATCGGTAGGACGATTTTTATTATACTTATTATTCTTATTCTTTTCAATCTAACTAAATTTATTCCCTATATTATGCTACTTTTATCGATAGATAGATAATTATTATAGTTAATACTCTTATTGTTTTCAATCTAACTTATATTGTTAGCCATATTATGCTGCTATTATCGATAGAACGATTATTATTATACTTATTATTCCTATTCTTTTCAATCTAACTAAATTTATTCGCCATATTATGCTACTTTTATCGACAGAACGATAATTATTATACTTAATACTCATATTGTTTTCAATCTAACTGAAATTATTAGCCATATTTTGCTGCTAGTATCGATAGAACGATAATTATTATACTTATTATCTTATTGTTTTCAATCTAACTGAAGGTATTAGCCATATTATGCTGCTATTTTCGATAGAACGATAATTGTTACACTTATTACTCTTATTACTTTCAATCTAACTTAAATTATTAGGCACATTATGCTGCTATAATCGATAGAACGACAATTATTATACTTATTAGTCCTATTCCTACCAATCTAACTTATATTGTTAGCCATATTATACTGCTATTATCGATAGGACTAATATTATTATACTTGTTGCTCTTATTATTTCAAAAATAACTTAAACTATTAGTCATATTGTGCTGCTAGTATCGATAGAACGATAATTGTTATACTTAATACTCTTATTGTTTTCAATCTAACTTAAGTTATTAGCCATATTATGCTGCTATTTTTGATGGACCGATAACTATTATACTTAATACTCCTATTGTTTTCAATCTAACTTAAATTATTAGCCATATCATACTGCTATTATCGATAGGACGATTATTATTATACTTATTATTCTTATTCCTATCAATCTAACTTATATTGGTAGCCATATTATGCTGCTATTATCGATAGGATGATTATTATTATACTTATTATTCTTATTCTTTTCAATCCAACTAAATTTATCCGCCATATTTAGCTACTTTTATCGATAGAACGATAATTATTATACTTAATACTCTTATTGTTTTCAATCTAACTTAAATTATTAGCCATATTATGCTGCTAGTATCGAAGGAACGAAAATTATTTTACATATTAGTCTTATTCCTACCAATCTAACTTATATTGTTAGCCTTATTATGCAGCTATTTTCGATAGAACGATAATTATTATACTTATCCGTCCTATTACTATCAATCCAACTTAAATTATTAGCCACATCATGCTGCTATTATCGATGGAACGATTATTAATATACTTATTACTCTTATTCTTTTCAATTTAACTAAAATGATTCGCCATATTACGCTGCTTTTATCGATAGAACGATAATTATTATACTGAATACTCTTATTGTTTTCAACCTAACTTAAGTTATTAGCCATATTATCCTGCTAGTATCGATAGAACGATAATTATTATACTTAATACTCTTATTGTTTTCAATCTAACTTAAATTATTAGCCATATTATACTGATAGTATCGATAGAATGAGTATTATTATACTTATTAGTCTTATTCCTATCAATCTAACTTATATTGTTAGCCATATTATGCTGCTATTATCGGTAGGACGATTTTTATTATACTTATTATTCTTATTCTTTTCAATCTAACTAAATTTATTCCCTATATTATGCTACTTTTATCGATAGATAGATAATTATTATAGTTAATACTCTTATTGTTTTCAATCTAACTTATATTGTTAGCCATATTATGCTGCTATTATCGATAGAACGATTATTATTATACTTATTATTCCTATTCTTTTCAATCTAACTAAATTTATTCGCCATATTATGCTACTTTTATCGACAGAACGATAATTATTATACTTAATACTCATATTGTTTTCAATCTAACTGAAATTATTAGCCGTATTTTGCTGCTAGTATTCATAGAACGATAATTATTATACTTACTACTCTTATTATTTTCAATCTAACTTAAATTATTGGCCATATTATGCTGCTAGTATCGATAGAACGATAATTATTATACTTAATACTCTTATTGTTTTCAATCTAACTTAAATACTTAGCCATGTTGTGCTGCTATTATCAATAGAACGATAATTATTAAACTTGATACTCTTATTGTTTTCAATCTAACTGAAATTATTAGCCATATTTTGCTGCTAGTACCGATAGAACGATAATTATTATACTTACTACTCTTATTATTTTCAATCTAACTTAATTTATTGGCCATATTATGCTGCTAGTGTCGATAGAACGATGATTATTATACTTATTACTCTTATCATTTTCAATCTAACTTAAACTATTAGCCATATTATGCTGCTATTTTTGAAGGAACGATAACTATTATACATAAGACTCTTATCGTTTTCAATCTCACTTAAATTATTAGCCACATTATGCTGCTATTATCGATAGAACGATTATTATTATGCTTGTTACACTTATTATTTTCAATCTCACTTTAATTATTAGCCATATTATGCTGATAGTATCGATAGGACGAGTATTATTATACTTATTAGTCCTATTACTATCAATCTAAATTATATGGTTAGCCATATTATGCTGCTATTATCGATAGAACGATTATTATTATACTTATTATTCCTATTCTTTTCAATCTAACTAAATTTATTCGCCATATTATGCTACTTTTATCGATAGAACGATAATTATTATACTTAATACTCTTATTGTTTTCAATCTAACTTAAAGTATTAGCCATATTATGCTGCTAGTATCGATAGAACGAAAAGTATTATGCATATTAGTCTTATTCCTACCAATCTAACTTATATTATTAGCCATATTATGCTGCTAGTATCGATAGAACAATAATTATTATACTTATTATCTTATTGTTTTCAATCTAACTTACATTATTAGCCATATTATGCTGCTATTTTCGATAGAACGATAATTATTATACTTATTAGTCCTATTACTATCAATCCAACTTAAATTATTAGCCACATCATGCTGCTATTATCGATAGAACGATTGTTATTATGCTTGAAACTCTTATTATTTTCAATCTAACTAAATGGTTCGCCATATTATGCTGCTTTTGTCGATAGAACGATAATTATTATACTTAATACTCTTATTGCTTTCAATCTAACATAAGTTAAGGCCATATTATGCTGCTATTATCGATAGAACGATAATTATTATGCTTAATACTCTTATTGTTTTCAATTTAACTTAAGTTATTAGACATATTATGCTGCTATTTTTGATAGAACGATAACTATTATACTTAATACTCTTATTGTTTTCAATCTAACTTAAGTTATTAGCCATATTATGCTGCTATTTTCGATAGAACCATAATTATTACACTTATTACTCTTATCATTTTCAATCTCACTTAAATTGTTAGCCATATTATGCTGCTATTATCGATAGGACGATTATTATTATACTTATTTTTATTATTCTTTTCAATCTGACTAAAATTATGCGCCATATTATGCTGCTTTAATCGATAGAACGATAATTATTATACTTAATACTCTTATTGTTTTGAATCTAACTTAAGTTATTAGCCATATTATGCTGCTAGTATCGATAGAACTGTAATTATTATACTTAATACTCTTATTGTTTTCAATCTAACTTAAGTTATTAGCCATATTATGCAGCTATTTTTGATAGAACGATAACTATTATACTTAATACTCTTATTGCTTTCAATCTAACTTAAGTTATTAGCCATATTATGCTGCTAGTATCGATAGAACAATAATTATTATACTTATTATCTTATTGTTTTCAATCTAACTGAAGGTATTAGCCATATTATGCTGCTATTTTTGAAAGAACGATAACTATTATACTTAATACTCTTATCATTTTCAATCTCACTTAAATTATTAGCCAATTCATGCTGCTGTTATCGATAGGACGATTATTATTATACTTATTATTCTTATTCTTTTCAATCTGACTAAAATTATGCGCCATATTATGCTGCTTTAATCGATAGAACGACAATTATTATACTTATTAGTCTTATTCCTACCAATCTAGCTTATATTGTTAGCCATATTATGCTGCTATTATCGATAGAACGACAATTATTATACTTATTAGTCTTATTCCTATCAATCTAACTTATATTTGTAGCCATATTATGCTGTTATTGTCGATAGAACGATAGTTATTATACTTATTACGCTTATTGCTTTGAATCTAACGTAAGTTATTAGCCATATTATGCTGCTATTTTCGATAGAACGAAAATTATTACACTTATTACTCTTATCATTTTCAATCTCACTTAAATTATTAGCCATATCATGCTGTTATTATCGATAGGACGATTATTATTACACTTATTATTTTTATTCTTTTCAATCTGACTAAAATTATTCGCTATATTATGCTGCTGTTTTCGATAGAACGATAATTATTATACTTAGTAGTCCTATTACTATCAATTTAACTTAAATTATTAGCCATATCATGCTGCTATTATCGATAGGACGATTATTGTTATACTTGTTCTTCTTATTCTTTTCATTCTAACTAAAATTATTCGCGATATTATGCTACTTTTATCGATAGAACGATAATTATTATACTTATTAGTCCTATTACTATCAGTCTAACTTAAATTATTAGCCACATCATGCTGCTATTATCGATGGAACGATTATTAATATACTTATTACTCTTATTCTTTTCAATCTAACTAAAGTGGTTCGCCATATTATGCTGCTATTTTCGATAGAACGATAATTATTACACTTATTACTCTTATTCCTACCAATCTAACTTATATTGTTAGCCATATTATGAAAGGGCTTTTATCATGCAATTATAACCTTTTATTGATAAACACTAATAATTAACATAAATGATACACTATAAAGTATAAAATAAAATAATAATACATCTTTGGTATGCAACGGTTACGCAGCGTGCATGTTAACGAACAAGAAACAAAACGGAAGTGTGTGTAAAACCTAAAACCCTCGCTAGGGGGAGCAAATCTCACTTCAATCCCCCACTTTTGCGACTTCTAGCTTTAATTTTTGAATGCAATTCTTATGCGCTACGCTTTTAAGCGGTTTCGTCATTATATCCGCTAGATTTTCATTTGACGGAATGTAAGACAAACTAATTGTTTTCTTTTCTAACTCTTCTCGGACAATATGGTAAGATATATCTATATATTTCTTCCGCGTATTTTCTATCCGACTCTTTGAAAAATCTATTGCGGATCTGTTGTCGCAAAACATTTCGCAGTTTTCTGATAGATGTTCATACAAATCTAATTCAGTTAGTAATGTACGCAACCAAATCGCTTCTTTTACTCCGGATGCCAAGGCTACGTACTCCGATTCCATAGTAGAAGTAGACAAACTCTTTTGTTTTGACGACGCCCAGTGCACAATATTAGAACCTATAGTTACAATCATACCTGAGTACGAGTGCCGGTCATCCAAATCTCCCGCCCAATCGGCATCACAGAAAATCTTTATCTTTGGGTCTTCAGCGATTCTATAAGTTATTTTATAATGTCTAGTTTTATGTAAATAGCGTAGAATATGTTTGCCCTGAATTCGGTGATTTTCGCGCGGACACGAGTTACATTGAGATAACTTCGTTACGGCATGCAATATATCAGGTCTAGTTCGTAAAGCTATATACATCAAACAACCTATCAGTTCCCGATATGCCGTTTTCCCTTTTTCGTCTAGAGAATCTGATTGTACATCTTTCGATATTTTCAGACTTGGATCTAACGGTGTCGAAACGCTTTTACATTCAGTCATATTATATTTTACTAGTAGTGACTCTATATAAGCTCTTTGGTCCAAAGTAATTTCTGCGCCAGTTCTATTTACCTTAACACCTAACGCATCGCTAATCTCGCCTAAATCTTTGGTTTCGTATTTCTTGTTGATATCTTTGATAAAGTTATTGATTGACATCGCATTATTTGAAAACAAGAAAATATCATCTACATAAATTACCGCAATGATATAATATCCCTTTCTATAAACGCAACTGGATGAGTTTAGTCTTGTGAATCCATGATCGACGAGAAAGTTATTTAGCTCTGTATTCCAATTTCGTCCTGCCTGCTTCAGTCCGTAAATTGGTCGTTTTAACCTAACTAGGCTTTCTTTTCCATCCCTACGGTACGGAGCCAATTTCATGTATATCTCTTCCTGGAGTTCACCGTAAAGGTATGCACATTTTATGTCTAATTGTCTGGTGTGCCAACTAAAAATTCCTGCAATTGCTAATAATAAACGTATTATGCAAAAATTCGCGACAGGTGAATACGTTTCGTTATAATCAATACCCTTTTGTTGAGTGAAACCTCGTGCTACTAACCTTGCTTTATAATTGGTTATATTACCTTCGCAATCTTTCTTAATTCTGAATACCCATTTGCTGTCGATGCATCTTCGTCCTGACGGCAAATGCTCTATATCTTCCCAAGTTTTTCGTTGGGTTAGACTGCTCATCTCGTCGTGTATAGCCTGTTTCCACTTGTTTGCTTGTGGTGAGCTCAATGCCTCTTCTACAGTACTTGGTTCCACGATTTCTACGTAGTTTAATTCCACATTCTGGCTTCCTTCTTCATCGGATGATCCAACGTCCAAATTTCTATTTTCCGGCTTTCCTTTGCAGCCGTACGGGTTTCGAATTCTTTTCTTTGGCCTTCCAACTTTTCTTTTCGGCGTTTCTGTTATTTCCCCCACTGTCTCGTTAGTGGTTTCTTCTTTATCACTTGCTGATGTAGAATCGTTGGTTTCTTCTATTTCTCTGGTTTCGGATACTAATTTCCGCCTTTCTTCTCCTTCTTCATTTTCTTCGTCCGACCAGATGTTAGTACATGGGTAGTTATACTCCGGATTTCGGTTTATTAACCAATCATATCCCACCTTATCTTCTGAAAAACGCACGTGTTTTGTTACAATTACATCTCCTTTTTCGGGACACCATAATCGGTAGCCTCGCGTTCGAGTGCTATATCCCACTAATATACATGGAATAGCCCTATTATCTAGCTTTCTTTGTCCCTGTCTTACTAAGTGTGCATAAGCGAGCGATCCGTACACTTTAAGATGTTGCACGCTGGGTATTCTTCCTGACCAAATAGTATATGGTACTTGATTATTTATGGACGTATGGCAGACACGATTTTTCACATATGCAGCTGTGGCCACTGCTTCGGCCCAGAATTTCTTAGGTAATTGAGCTGACTTGAGCATTGAACGTACTAAATCTAGCAACGTTCTGTTTATACGTTCCGCAATCCCATTCATTTGGGGGGTCTCAACATTTGACGTTTCGTGTCTGATACCTTTCTGCTCGAAGTATGTCTTCAGGTCTCTGTTGCAGTATTCGGTTCCATTGTCCGAACGAAACCTTTTCACTTTCTTTCCTGTTTGCAGTTCTGCATTTGCTATGTATTTCTTAACGTGGTCTTTCACTTCATCCTTGGATTTAATAAAAGCTACAGTAGTATGCCTGGAATAATCATCCGTAAACGTAATGAAGTATGACTTGTCGCCTAATGACTTTGACGGCATAGGTCCGCAAACGTCAGAGTGTATTAGTTCACAGACTTCTTTGGATTGCCGGTCCTTTAATTTGCGGCATGGAGCTTTTGTAGATTTGCCTATGCAGCAATCACCGCATGCACTTTCTTCAGTCTTAGTGTTCTCCAATCCATGAACGCGTTTGAGTTCTGCTGTCTTGCCAATTGTACTTTGGCCTATATGACATAATCTCTGATGCCATAAAATACTATTCTTTATATTCACATTATGAGATTCCAACCTTTCTTCTGTTTGCACAATGGTCTGTGCTCTGACAACGTACAAATCATTTACTCTATCTGCGATGCACATAAGTTGATTATTTTTAACATCATAGATTTCTGCTTTTCCTCTACGTATAAGGATCTCTTTTGACCTTTGTTCTATTTGTGATGCAGATAAGAGGTTCTTTCTTATATGAGGCACATAATATACATTGTGTAGAGTTATGTATCGTACCTGTTTGCCAATGAATGCTTTAATTTCAACGTTTCCAATGCCTTTGGCTGCAAGCTGTGCATTTGGTTGTCCCTGGGAATCAGCAGCAGTGTTGATTGGCTCTAATTTCACTTCTTTGTATGTTTTGAACCAGTCTCTCCTTTTGCATACGTGGTGTGTACATCCACTATCCAACAACCATGAATCACCCATATCCACATTATTGAGTGAGACGAAAAATCCTTCATCGTTTTCCCTTCTCCTCTGATTTGAACTTGGATTATAATTTTGAGATCTTGTTCTATTCTTTGTCCAGCAATTCTTTAAGTCATGTCCTTTCTTTTTGCAATGTGAACAATATGCAGGTTTTGGTTTATTCATACCTGATGTACTTGGTTGCGTATATTTTGGCTTTCTCCCAATTTGGAGTGCTTCTTTCTGAGTTTCATTTTCTTCTGGATGTCTGGATCTGCGTCTGTCATATTCTAACAAAAGTGCTCTACTAATCTCTGCTGTTGTAAAACTGTTTTCTGGCAGGTTTGCTAATGACATATTTATTGTTTCATACGACTCTGGTAAACCAGCTAATAAGATGTACGCAAGATCCTCATCTTGTACCTCCGCACCTGCTTCTTTTAGATTGTTTGATATAAGTTTGATACTGCTTATGTAGGATGACATGGAGTCTCCTTCTTTCATCTTCGTATCGTATAATTGTTTCTTTAATTGCATGATCCTTACCCGTGACTTTGGCTGATGGACTTGTGCCAGTGCTTTCCACGCTTCCTCAGCAGTATTGCATTCCTCTATGTGTATTTGCTGATTTGCTTCTACATGAAGTCCTATTAACGCAATAGCTTTGTCATCGTTTGCCTGGAAAGTATTCTTTTCTTCTTGAGTGGCTGTGGTTTCTAATTTAATTTTTCCTGTGGCGTAGTCTAATAAGCCCTTACTTTTGAGGTACCACTTCATCTCGATTTTCCATGTTTGGTAATTGTTATCGGATAATTTACTTACTTGTCCATCTATACGCGTGCTTTCTGCCATGGCTGTATATATATATCTAATAACTTGTTGAGGTTGCGTACTTCGTTAACCACGTGGCACTTTTAGGTTAGCTTCACTCGCGCAATTTTAAGTGTCCTGGGCCCATAACCATTGAAAGGGCTTTTATCATGCAATTATAACCTTTTATTGATAAACACTAATAATTAACATAAATGATACACTATAAAGTATAAAATAAAATAATAATACATCTTTGGTACGCAACGGTTACGCAGCGTGCATGTTAACGAACAAGAAACAAAACGGAAGTGTGTGTAAAACCTAAAACCCTCGCTAGGGGGAGCAAATCTCACTTCATATTATGCTGCTATTTTCGATTGAACGATAATTATTATACTTATTCGTCTTATTGCTCTCAATCTAACTAATATTGATAGCCACATTATGCTGCTATTTTCGATAGAACGATAATTATTGTACTTATTCGTCTTATTCCTATCAATCTAACTTATATTGTTAGCCATATTATGCTGTTATTATCGATAGAACAATTATTATTATACTTATTACTCTTATCATTTTCAATCTAACTAAAATTATTCCCCATATTATGCTGCTTTTATCGTTAGAACGATAATTATTATACTTAATACTCTTGTTGTTTTCAATCTAACTTAAGTTATTAGCCATATTATGCTGCTATTTTTGATAGAACGATAACTATTATACTTAATACTCTTATTGTTTTCAATCTAACTTAAGTTATTAGCCATATTATGCTGCTATTTTCGATAGAACGATAATTATTGTACTTATTATTTATATTCTTTTCAATCTGACTGAAATTATTCGCCATATTATGCTGCTTTTATCGATAGAACCATAATTATTATACTTAATACTCTTATTGTTTTGAATCTAACTTAAGTTATTAGCCAGATTATGCTGCTAGTATCGATAGAACTGTAATTATTATACTTAATACTCTTATTGTTTTCAATCTAACTTAAGTTATTAGCCATATTATGCAGCTATTTTTGATAGAACGATAACTATTATACTTAATACTCTTATTGTTTTCAATCTAACTTAAATTATTAGCCATATTATGCTGCTAGTATCGATAGAACAATAATTATTATACTTATTATCTTATTGTTTTCAATCTAACTCAAGGTATTAGCCATATTATGCTGCTATTTTTGAAAGAACGATAACTATTATACTTAATACTCTTATCATTTTCAATCTCACTTAAATTATTAGCCAATTCATGCTGCTATTATCGATAGAACGATTATTATTATACTTATTATTCGTATTCTTTTCAATCTAACTAAATTTATTCGCCATATTATGCTACTTTTATCGATAGAACCATAATTATTATACTTAATACTCTTATTGCTTTCAATCTAACTTAAGTTGTTAGCCATATTATGCTGCTATTTTTGATAGAACGATAACTATTATCCTTATTAGGCTTATTGCTATGAATATAACTTAAATTATTAGGCATATTATGCTGCTATTATCGATAGAACGATAATTATTATACTTATTATCTTATTGTTTTCAGTCTAACTTAACTTATTAGCCATATTATGCTGCTATTTTCGATAGAACGATAATTATTATACTTATTAGTCTTATTCCTACCAACCTAACTTATATTGTTAGCCATATTATGCTGCTATTATCGATAGAACAATTATTATTATACTGATTGCTCTTATTTTTTCAAAAAACTATTAGTCATGTTATGCTGCTAGTATCGATAGAACGATAATTATTATACTTAATACTCTTATTGCTTTCAATCTAACTTACATTATTAGCCATATTATGCTGCTATTTTCGATAGAACGATAATTATTATACTTATTAGTCCTATTACTATCAATCCAACTTAAATTATTAGCCACATCATGCTGCTATTATCGATAGAACGATTGTTATTATGCTTGAAACTCTTATTATTTTCAATCTAACTAAATGGTTCGCCATATTATGCTGCTTTTGTCGATAGAACGATAATTATTATACTTAATACTCTTATTTCTTTCAATCTAACATAAGTTAAGGCCATATTATGCTGCTATTATCGATAGAACGATAATTATTATGCTTAATACTCTTATTGTTTTCAATTTAACTTAAGTTATTAGACATATTATGCTGCTATTTTTGATAGAACGATAACTATTATACTTAATACTCTTATTGTTTTCAATCTAACTTAAGTTATTAGCCATATTATGCTGCTATTTTCGATAGAACCATAATTATTACACTTATTACTCTTATCATTTTCAATCTCACTTAAATTGTTAGCCATATTATGCTGCTATTATCGATAGGACGATTATTATTATACTTATTTTTATTATTCTTTTCAATCTGACTAAAATTATGCGCCATATTATGCTGCTTTAATCGATAGAACGATAATTATTATACTTAATACTCTTATTGTTTTGAATCTAACTTAAGTTACTAGCCATATTATGCTGCTAGTATCGATAGAACAATAATTATTATACTTATTATCTTATTGTTTTCAATCTAACTGAAGGTATTAGCCATATTATGCTGCTATTTTTGAAAGAACGATAACTATTATACTTAATACTCTTATCATTTTCAATCTCACTTAAATTATTAGCCAATTCATGCTGCTGTTATCGATAGGACGATTATTATTATACTTATTAGTCCTATTACTATCAGTCTAACTTAAATTATTAGCCACATCATGCTGCTATTATCGATGGAACGATTATTAATATACTTATTACTCTTATTCTTTTCAATCTAACTAAAGTGGTTCGCCATATTATGCTGCTATTTTCGATTGAACGATAATTATTATACTTATTCGTCTTATTGCTCTCAATCTAACTAATATTGATAGCCACATTATGCTGCTATTTTCGATAGAACGATAATTATTGTACTTATTCGTCTTATTCCTATCAATCTAACTTATATTGTTAGCCATATTATGCTGTTATTATCGATAGAACAATTATTATTATACTTATTACTCTTATCATTTTCAATCTAACTAAAATTATTCCCCATATTATGCTGCTTTTATCGTTAGAACGATAATTATTATACTTAATACTCTTGTTGTTTTCAATCTAACTTAAGTTATTAGCCATATTATGCTGCTATTTTTGATAGAACGATAACTATTATACTTAATACTCTTATTGTTTTCAATCTAACTTAAGTTATTAGCCATATTATGCTGCTATTATCGATAGAACGATTATTATTATGCTTGTTACTCTCATTATTTTCAATCTAACTTAAATTATTAGCCATGTTATGCTGCTAGTTTTGAAAGAACGATAACTATTATACTTAATACTCTTATTGTTTTCAATCTAACTTTAATTATTAGCCATATTATGCTGCTATAATCGATAGAACGACAATTATTATACTTATTAGTCTTATTCCTACGAATCTAACATATCTTGTTGGCCATATTATGCTGCTATTATCGATAGAACAATTATTATTATACTTATTGCTCTTATTTTTTCAAAAATAACTTAAACTATTAGTCATGTTATGCTACTTTTATCGATAGAACGATAATTATTATACTTAATACTCTTATTGTTTTCAATCTAACTTAAGTTGTTAGCCATATTATGCAGCTATTTTTGAACGAACGATGACTATTATAATTAATACTCTTATTGTTTTCAATCTAACTTAACCTATTAGCCATATCATGCTGCTATTATCGATAGGACTATTATTATTATACTTATTATTCTTATTCTTTTCAATCTAACTAAAATTATTCGCCATATTATGCTACTTTTATCGATAGAACCATAATTATTATACTTAATACTCTTATTGCTTTCAATCTAACTTACATTATTAGCCATATTATGCTGCTAGTATCGAAAGAACGATTATTATTATACTTATTAGTCTTATTCCTACGAATCTAACATATCTTGTTAGCCATATTATGCTGCTATTATCGATAGAACGATTATTATTATACTTATTATACCTATTCTTTTCAATCTAACTAAATTTATTCGCCATATTATGCTACTTTTATCGATAGAACGATAATTATTATACTTAATACTCTTATTGTTTTCAATCTAACTTAAATTATTAGACATATTATGCTGCTAGTATCGATAGAACGATAATTATTATACTTAATACTCTTATTGTTTTCAATCTAACTTAAATACTTAGCCATGTTGTGCTGCTATTATCAATAGAACGATAATTATTATACTTAATACTCCGACTGCTTTCAATCTAACTTAAATTATTAGGCATATTATGCTGCTAGTATCGATAGAACGGTAATTATTATACTTATTACTCTTATTGTTTTCAATCTAACTTAAGTTGTTAGCCATATTATGCAGCTATTTTTGAACGAACAATAACTATTATATTTAATACTCTTATTGTTTTCAATATAACTTAAATTATTAGCCATATTATGCGGCTAGTATCGATGGGACGACAATTATTATACTTATTAGTCTTATTCCTACCCATCTAACTTATATTGTTAGCCATATTATGCTGCTATTATCGATAGAACAATTATTATTATACTGATTGCTCTTATTTTTTCAAAAATAACTTAAACTTTTAGTCATGTTATGCTGCTAGTATCGATAGAACGATAATTATTATACTTAATACTCTTATTGCTTTCAATCTAACTTACATTATTAGCCATATTATGCTGCTAGTATCGATAGAACGGTAATTATTATACTTATCTCTCTTATTGTTTTCAATCTAACTTAAATTATTAGCCATATTATGCTGCTAGTTTTGAAAGAACGATAACTATTATACTTAATACTCTTATTGTTTTCAATCTAACTTAAATTATTAGCCATATTATGCTGCTAGTATCGATAGAACCATAATTATTATACTTATTATCTTATTGTTTTCAGTCTGACTTAAGTTATTAACCATATTATGCTGCTATTTTCGATAGAACGACTATTATTATACTTATTATTCCTATTACTATCAATCTAACTTAAATTATTAGCCACATCGTGCTGCTATTATCGAAGGAACGATTATTAATATACTTATTACTCCTATTCTTTTCAATCTAACTAAAATGATTCGCCATATTATGCTGCTATTTTCGATAAAACGATAATTATTATACTTAGTAGTCCTATTACTATCAGTCTAACTTAAATTATTAGCCACATCATGCTGCTATTATCGATGGAACGATTATTTATATACTTATTACTCTTATTCTTTTCAATTTAACTTATATTGTTAGCCATATTATGCTGCTATTATCGATAGAACGATTATTATTATACTTATTATTCGTATTCTTTTCAATCTAACTAAATTTATTCGCCATATTATGCTACTTTTATCGATAGAACCATAATTATTATACTTAATACTCTTATTGCTTTCAATCTAACTTAAGTTGTTAGCCATATTATGCTGCTATTTTTGATAGAACGATAACTATTATCCTTATTAGTCTTATTGCTATGAATATAACTTAAATTATTAGGCATATTATGCTGCTAGTATCGATAGAACGATAATTATTATACTTATTAGTCTTATTCCTACCAACCTAACTTATATTGTTAGCCATATTATGCTGCTATTATCGATAGAACAATTATTATTATACCTATTGCTCTTATTTTTTCAAAAATAACTTAAACTATTAGTCATGTTATGCTACTTTTATCGATAGAACGATAATTATTATACTTAATACTCTTATTGTTTTCAATCTAACTTAAATTATTAGCCATATTATGCTGCTAGTATCGATAGAACGGTAATTATTATACTTATTACTCTTATTGTTTTCAATCTAACTTAAGTTGTTAGCCATATTATGCAGCTATTTTTGAACGAACGATAACTATTATATTTAATACTCTTATTGTTTTCAATCTAACTTAACCTATTAGCCATATCATGCTGCTATTATCGATAGGACGATTATTATTATACTTATTATTCTTATTCTTTTCTATCTAACTAAAATTATTCGGCATATTATGCTACTTTTATCGATAGAACGATAATTATTATACTTAATACTCTTATTGTTTTCAATTTAACTTAAATTATTAGCCATATTATGCTGGTAGTATCGATAGAACGAGAATTATTTTACTTATTAGTCTTATTCCTACCAATCTAACTTATATTGTTAGCCATATTATGCTGCTATTATCGATAGAACGATTATTATTATACTTATTATTCGTATTCTTTTCAATCTAACTAAATTTATTCGCCATATTATGCTACTTTTATCGATAGAACCATAATTATTATACTTAATACTCTTATTGCTTTCAATCTAACTTAAGTTGTTAGCCATATTATGCTGCTATTTTTGATAGAACGATAATTATTATACTTATTAGTCTTATTCCTACCAACCTAACTTATATTGTTAGCCATATTATGCTGCTATTATCGATAGAACAATTATTATTATACTGATTGCTCTTATTTTTTCAAAAAACTATTAGTCATGTTATGCTGCTAGTATCGATAGAACGATAATTATTATACTTAATACTCTTATTGCTTTCAATCTAACTTACATTATTAGCCATATTATGCTGCTATTTTCGATAGAACGATAATTATTATACTTATTAGTCCTATTACTATCAATCCAACTTAAATTATTAGCCACATCATGCTGCTATTATCGATAGAACGATTGTTATTATGCTTGAAACTCTTATTATTTTCAATCTAACTAAATTGTTCGCCATATTATGCTGCTTTTGTCGATAGAACGATAATTATTGTACTTAATACTCTTATTGCTTTCAATCTAACATAAGTTAAGGCCATATTATGCTGCTATTGTCGATAGAACGATTATTATTATACTTATTATACCTATTCTTTTCAAACTAACTAAATTTATTCGCCATATTATGCTACTTTTATCGATAGAACGATAATTATTATACTTAATACTCTTATTGTTTTCAATCTAACTGAAATTATTAGCCATATTATGCTGCTAGTATCGATAGAACGATAATTATTATACTTAATACTCTTATTGTTTTCAATCTAACTTAAATACTTAGCCATGTTGTGCTGCTATTATCAATAGAACGATAATTATTATACTTAATACTCCGACTGCTTTCAATCTAACTTAAATTATTAGGCATATTATGCTGCTAGTATCGATAGAACGGTAATTATTATACTTATTACTCTTATTGTTTTCAATCTAACTTAAGTTGTTAGCCATATTATGCAGCTATTTTTGAACGAACGATAACTATTATATTTAATACTCTTATTGTTTTCAATCTAACTTAACCTATTAGCCATATCATGCTGCTATTATCGATAGGACGATTATTATTATACTTATTATTCTTATTCTTTTCTATCTAACTAAAATTATTCGGCATATTATGCTACTTTTATCGATAGAACGATAATTATTATACTTAATACTCTTATTGTTTTCAATCTAACCTAAATTATTAGCCATATTATGCGGCTAGTATCGATGGGACGACAATTATTATACTTATTAGTCTCATTCCTACCCATCTAACTTATATTGTTAGCCATATTATGCTGCTATTATCGATAGAACAATTATTATTATACTGATTGCTCTTATTTTTTCAAAAATAACTTAAACTTTTAGTCATGTTATGCTGCTAGTATCGATAGAACGATAATTATTATACTTAATACTCTTATTGCTTTCAATCTAACTTACATTATTAGCCATATTATGCTGCTAGTATCGATAGAACGGTAATTATTATACTTATCTCTCTTATTGTTTTCAATCTAACTTAAATTATTAGCCATATTATGCTGCTAGTTTTGAAAGAACGATAACTATTATACTTAATACTCTTATTGTTTTCAATCTAACTTAAATTATTAGCCATATTATGCTGCTAGTATCGATAGAACCATAATTATTATACTTATTATCTTATTGTTTTCAGTCTGACTTAAGTTATTAACCATATTATGCTGCTATTTTCGATAGAACGACTATTATTATACTTATTATTCCTATTACTATCAATCTAACTTAAATTATTAGCCACATCGTGCTGCTATTATCGAAGGAACGATTATTAATATACTTATTACTCCTATTCTTTTCAATCTAACTAAAATGATTCGCCATATTATGCTGCTATTTTCGATAAAACGATAATTATTATACTTAGTAGTCCTATTACTATCAGTCTAACTTAAATTATTAGCCACATCATGCTGCTATTATCGATGGAACGATTATTTATATACTTATTACTCTTATTCTTTTCAATTTAACTTATATTGTTAGCCATATTATGCTGCTATTATCGATAGAACGATTATTATTATACTTATTATTCGTATTCTTTTCAATCTAACTAAATTTATTCGCCATATTATGCTACTTTTATCGATAGAACCATAATTATTATACTTAATACTCTTATTGCTTTCAATCTAACTTAAGTTGTTAGCCATATTATGCTGCTATTTTTGATAGAACGATAACTATTATCCTTATTAGTCTTATTGCTATGAATATAACTTAAATTATTAGGCATATTATGCTGCTAGTATCGATAGAACGATAATTATTATACTTATTAGTCTTATTCCTACCAACCTAACTTATATTGTTAGCCATATTATGCTGCTATTATCGATAGAACAATTATTATTATACCTATTGCTCTTATTTTTTCAAAAATAACTTAAACTATTAGTCATGTTATGCTACTTTTATCGATAGAACGATAATTATTATACTTAATACTCTTATTGTTTTCAATCTAACTTAAATTATTAGCCATATTATGCTGCTAGTATCGATAGAACGGTAATTATTATACTTATTACTCTTATTGTTTTCAATCTAACTTAAGTTGTTAGCCATATTATGCAGCTATTTTTGAACGAACGATAACTATTATATTTAATACTCTTATTGTTTTCAATCTAACTTAACCTATTAGCCATATCATGCTGCTATTATCGATAGGACGATTATTATTATACTTATTATTCTTATTCTTTTCTATCTAACTAAAATTATTCGGCATATTATGCTACTTTTATCGATAGAACGATAATTATTATACTTAATACTCTTATTGTTTTCAATTTAACTTAAATTATTAGCCATATTATGCTGGTAGTATCGATAGAACGAGAATTATTTTACTTATTAGTCTTATTCCTACCAATCTAACTTATATTGTTAGCCATATTATGCTGCTATTATCGATAGAACGATTATTATTATACTTATTATTCGTATTCTTTTCAATCTAACTAAATTTATTCGCCATATTATGCTACTTTTATCGATAGAACCATAATTATTATACTTAATACTCTTATTGCTTTCAATCTAACTTAAGTTGTTAGCCATATTATGCTGCTATTTTTGATAGAACGATAATTATTATACTTATTAGTCTTATTCCTACCAACCTAACTTATATTGTTAGCCATATTATGCTGCTATTATCGATAGAACAATTATTATTATACTGATTGCTCTTATTTTTTCAAAAAACTATTAGTCATGTTATGCTGCTAGTATCGATAGAACGATAATTATTATACTTAATACTCTTATTGCTTTCAATCTAACTTACATTATTAGCCATATTATGCTGCTATTTTCGATAGAACGATAATTATTATACTTATTAGTCCTATTACTATCAATCCAACTTAAATTATTAGCCACATCATGCTGCTATTATCGATAGAACGATTGTTATTATGCTTGAAACTCTTATTATTTTCAATCTAACTAAATTGTTCGCCATATTATGCTGCTTTTGTCGATAGAACGATAATTATTGTACTTAATACTCTTATTGCTTTCAATCTAACATAAGTTAAGGCCATATTATGCTGCTATTGTCGATAGAACGATTATTATTATACTTATTATACCTATTCTTTTCAAACTAACTAAATTTATTCGCCATATTATGCTACTTTTATCGATAGAACGATAATTATTATACTTAATACTCTTATTGTTTTCAATCTAACTGAAATTATTAGCCATATTATGCTGCTAGTATCGATAGAACGATAATTATTATACTTAATACTCTTATTGTTTTCAATCTAACTTAAATACTTAGCCATGTTGTGCTGCTATTATCAATAGAACGATAATTATTATACTTAATACTCCGACTGCTTTCAATCTAACTTAAATTATTAGGCATATTATGCTGCTAGTATCGATAGAACGGTAATTATTATACTTATTACTCTTATTGTTTTCAATCTAACTTAAGTTGTTAGCCATATTATGCAGCTATTTTTGAACGAACGATAACTATTATATTTAATACTCTTATTGTTTTCAATCTAACTTAACCTATTAGCCATATCATGCTGCTATTATCGATAGGACGATTATTATTATACTTATTATTCTTATTCTTTTCTATCTAACTAAAATTATTCGGCATATTATGCTACTTTTATCGATAGAACGATAATTATTATACTTAATACTCTTATTGTTTTCAATCTAACCTAAATTATTAGCCATATTATGCGGCTAGTATCGATGGGACGACAATTATTATACTTATTAGTCTCATTCCTACCAATCTAACTTATATTGTTAGCCATATTATGCTGCTATTATCGATAGAACAATTATTATTATACTGACTGCTCTTATTTTTTCAAAAATAACTTAAACTATTAGTCATGTTATGCTGCTAGTATCGATAGAACGATAATTATTATACTTAATACTCTTATTGCTTTCAATCTAACATACATTATTAGCCATATTATGCTGCTAGTATCGGTAGAACGATTATTATTATACTTATGAGTCTTATTCCTATCAATCTAACTTATATTGTTAGCCATATTATGCGGCTATTATCGGTAGAACGATTGTTATTATGCTTGAAACTCTTATTATTTTCAATCTAACTAAAATGGTTCGCCATATTATGCTGCTTTTGTCGATAGAACGATAATTATTATACTTAATAATCTTATTGCTATCAATCTAACTTAAGTTAAGGCCATATTATGCTGCTATTGTCGATAGAACGATTATTATTATACTTATTATACCTATTCTTTTCAATCTAACTAAATTTATTCGCCATATTATGCTACTTTTATCGATAGAACGATAATTATTATACTTAATACTCTTCTTGTTTTCAATTTAACTTAAGTTATTAGACATATTATGCTGCTATTTTTGATAGAACGATAATTATTATATTTATTCGTCTTATTGCTCATAATCTAACTAAAATTGTTAGCCACATTATGCTGCTATTATCGATAGAAGGACAATTATTATACTTATTAGTCTTATTCCTATCAATCTAACATATATTGTTAGCCATATTATGCTGTTATTATCGATGTAACGATAGTTATTATACTTATTACGCTTATTGCTTTGAATCTAACTTAAGTTATCAGACATATTATGCTGCTATTTTCGATTGAACGATAATTATTATACTTATTCGTCTTATTGCTCTCAATCTAACTAATATCGATAGCCACATTATGCTGCTATTATCGATAGAACAATTATTATTATACTTATTGCTCTTATTTTTTCAAAAATAACTTATAGTCATGTTATGCTGCTAGTATCGATAGCACGATAATTATTATACTTAATACTCTTATTGCTTTCAATCTAACTTACATTATTAGCCATATTATGCTGCTAGTATCGAAAGAACGATTATTATTATACTTATTAGTCTTATTCCTATCAATCTAACTTATATTGTTAGCCATATTATGCTGCTATTATCGATAGAACGATTATTATTATACTTATTATTCGTATTCTTTTCAATCTAACTAAATTTATTCGCCATATTATGCTACTTTTATCGATAGAACCATAATTATTATACTTAATACTCTTATTGCTTTCAATCTAACTTAAGTTGTTAGCCATATTATGCTGCTATTTTTGATAGAACGATAACTATTATCCTTATTAGTCTTATTGCTATGAATATAACTTAAATTATTAGGCATATTATGCTGCTAGTATCGATAGAACGATAATTATTTTACTTATTAGTCCTATTACTATCAATCCAACTTAAATTATTAGCCACATCATGCTGCTATTATCGATAGAACGATTGTTATTATGCTTGAAACTCTTATTATTTTCAATCTAACTAAAATGGTTCGCCATATTATGCTGCTTTTGTCGATAGAACGATAATTATTATACTTAATACTCTTATTGCTTTCAATCTAACATAAGTTAAGGCCATATTATGCTGCTATTGTCGATAGAACGATTATTATTATACTTATTATACCTATTCTTTTCAATCTAACTAAATTTATTCGCCATATTATGCTACTTTTATCGATAGAACGATAATTATTATACTTAATACTCTTATTGTTTTCAATCTAACTTAAATTATTAGACATATTATGCTGCTAGTATCGATTAGAACGGTAATTATTATACTTATTACTCTTATTGTTTTCAATCTAACTTAAGTTGTTAGCCATATTATGCAGCTATTTTTGAACGAACAATAACTATTATATTTAATACTCTTATTGTTTTCAATATAACTTAAATTATTAGCCATATTATGCGGCTAGTATCGATGGGACGACAATTATTATACTTATTAGTCTTATTCCTACCCATCTAACTTATATTGTTAGCCATATTATGCTGCTATTATCGATAGAACAATTATTATTATACTGATTGCTCTTATTTTTTCAAAAATAACTTAAACTATTAGTCATGTTATGCTGCTAGTATCGATAGAACGATAATTATTATACTTAATACTCTTATTGCTTTCAATCTAACTTACATTATTAGCCATATTATGCTGCTAGTATCGATAGAACGGTAATTATTATACTTATCTCTCTTATTGTTTTCAATCTAACTTAAATTATTAGCCATATTATGCTGCTAGTTTTGAAAGAACGATAACTATTATACTTAATACTCTTATTGTTTTCAATCTAACTTAAATTATTAGCCATATTATGCTGCTAGTATCGATAGAACCATAATTATTATACTTATTATCTTATTGTTTTCAGTCTGACTTAAGTTATTAACCATATTATGCTGCTATTTTCGATAGAACGACTATTATTATACTTATTATTCCTATTACTATCAATCTAACTTAAATTATTAGCCACATCGTGCTGCTATTATCGAAGGAACGATTATTAATATACTTATTACTCCTATTCTTTTCAATCTAACTAAAATGATTCGCCATATTATGCTGCTATTTTCGATAAAACGATAATTATTATACTTAGTAGTCCTATTACTATCAGTCTAACTTAAATTATTAGCCACATCATGCTGCTATTATCGATGGAACGATTATTTATATACTTATTACTCTTATTCTTTTCAATTTAACTTATATTGTTAGCCATATTATGCTGCTATTATCGATAGAACGATTATTATTATACTTATTATTCGTATTCTTTTCAATCTAACTAAATTTATTCGCCATATTATGCTACTTTTATCGATAGAACCATAATTATTATACTTAATACTCTTATTGCTTTCAATCTAACTTAAGTTGTTAGCCATATTATGCTGCTATTTTTGATAGAACGATAACTATTATCCTTATTAGTCTTATTCCTACCAACCTAACTTATATTGTTAGCCATATTATGCTGCTATTATCGATAGAACAATTATTATTATACCTATTGCTCTTATTTTTCAAAAATAACTTAAACTATTAGTCATGTTATGCTACTTTTATCGATAGAACGATAATTATTATACTTAATACTCTTATTGTTTTCAGTCATAACTTAAATTATTAGCCATATTATGCTGCTAGTATCGATAGAACGGTAATTATTATACTTATTACTCTTATTGTTTTCAATCTAACTTAAGTTGTTAGCCATATTATGCAGCTATTTTTGAACGAACGATAACTATTATATTTAATACTCTTATTGTTTTCAATCTAACTTAACCTATTAGCCATATCATGCTGCTATTATCGATAGGACGATTATTATTATACTTATTATTCTTATTCTTTTCTATCTAACTAAAATTATTCGGCATATTATGCTACTTTTATCGATAGAACGATAATTATTATACTTAATACTCTTATTGTTTTCAATCTAACCTAAATTATTAGCCATATTATGCGGCTAGTATCGATGGGACGACAATTATTATACTTATTAGTCTCATTCCTACCAATCTAACTTATATTGTTAGCCATATTATGCTGCTATTATCGATAGAACAATTATTATTTATACTGACTGCTCTTATTTTTTCAAAAATAACTTAAACTATTAGTCATGTTATGCTGCTAGTATCGATAGAACGATAATTATTATACTTAATACTCTTATTGCTTTCAATCTAACATACATTATTAGCCATATTATGCTGCTAGTATCGGTAGAACGATTATTATTATACTTATGAGTCTTATTCCTATCAATCTAACTTATATTGTTAGCCATATTATGCGGCTATTATCGGTAGAACGATTGTTATTATGCTTGAAACTCTTATTATTTTCAATCTAACTAAAATGGTTCGCCATATTATGCTGCTTTTGTCGATAGAACGATAATTATTATACTTAATAATCTTATTGCTATCAATCTAACTTAAGTTAAGGCCATATTATGCTGCTATTGTCGATAGAACGATTATTATTATACTTATTATACCTATTCTTTTCAATCTAACTAAATTTATTCGCCATATTATGCTACTTTTATCGATAGAACGATAATTATTATACTTATTACGCTTATTGCTTTGAATCTAACTTAAGTTATCAGACATATTATGCTGCTATTTTCGATTGAACGATAATTATTATACTTATTCGTCTTATTGCTCTCAATCTAACTAATATCGATAGCCACATTATGCTGCTATTATCGATAGAACAATTATTATTATACTTATTGCTCTTATTTTTTCAAAAATAACTTATAGTCATGTTATGCTGCTAGTGTCGATAGCACGATAATTATTATACTTAATACTCTTATTGCTTTCAATCTAACTTACATTATTAGCCATATTATGCTGCTAGTATCGAAAGAACGATTATTATTATACTTATTAGTCTTATTCCTATCAATCTAACTTATATTGTTAATCATATTATGCTGCTATTATCGATAGAACGATTATTATTATACTTATTATTGGTATTCTTTTCAATCTAACTAAATTTATTCGCCATATTATGCTACTTTTATCGATAGAACCATAATTATTATACTTAATACTCTTATTGCTTTCAATCTAACTTAAGTTGTTAGCCATATTATGCTGCTATTTTTGATAGAACGATAACTATTATCCTTATTAGTCTTATTGCTAGGAATATAACTTAAATTATTAGGCATATTATGCTGCTAGTATCGATAGACCGATAATTATTATACTTATTATCTTATTGTTTACAATCTATCTTAACTTATTAGCCATATTATGCTGCTATTTTCGATAGAACGATAATTATTATACTTACTAGTCTTATTCCTACCAACCTAACTTATATTGTCAGCCACATTATGCTGCTATTATCGATAGAACAATTATTATTATACCTATTGCTCTTATTTTTTCAAAAATAACTTAAACTATTAGTCATGTTATGCTACTTTTATCGATAGAACAATAATTATTATACTTAATACTCTTATTGTTTTCAATCTAACTTAAATTATTAGCCATATTATGCTGCTAGTATCGATAGAACGGTAATTATTATACTTATTACTCTTATTGTTTTCAATCTAACTTAAGTTGTTAGCCATATTATGCAGCTATTTTTGAACGAACGATAACTATTATATTTAATACTCTTATTGTTTTCAATCTAACTTAACCTATTAGCCATATCATGCTGCTATTATCGATAGGACGATTATTATTATACTTATTATTCTTATTCCTTTCAATCCAACTAAAATTATTCGCCATATTATGCTACTTTTATCGATAGAACGATAATTATTATACTTAATACTCTTATTGTTTTCAATCTTACTTAAATTATTAGCCATATTATGCTGCTAGTATCGATAGAACTGTAATTATTATACTTATTACTCTTATTGTTTACAATCTAACTTAACTTATTAGCCATATTATGCTGCTATTTTCGATAGAACGATAATTATTATACTTACTAGTCTTATTCCTACCAACCTAACTTATATTGTTAGCCATATTATGCTGCTATTATCGATAGAACAATTATTATTATACCTATTGCTCTTATTTTTTCAAAAATAACTTAAAAACTATTAGTCATGTTATGCTACTTTTATCGATAGAACGATAATTATTATACTTAATACTCTTATTGTTTTCAATCTAACTTAAATTATTAGCCATATTATGCTGCTAGTATCGATAGAACGGTAATTATTATACTTATTACTCTTATTGTTTTCAATCTAACTTAAGTTGTTAGCCATATTATGCAGCTATTTTTGAACGAACGATAACTATTATATTTAATACTCTTATTGTTTTCAATCTAACTTAACCTATTAGCCATATCATGCTGCTATTATCGATAGGACAATTATTATTATACTTATTATTCTTATTCCTTTCAATCCAACTAAAATTATTCGCCATATTATGCTACTTTTATCGATAGAACGATAATTATTATACTTAATACTCTTATTGTTTTCAATCTAACTTAAATTATTAGCCATATTATGCTGCTAGTATCGATAGAACAATAATTATTATACTTATTATCTTATTGTTTTCAATCTAACTCAAGGTATTAGCCATATTATGCTGCTATTTTTGAAAGAACGATAACTATTATACTTAATACTCTTATCATTTTCAATCTCACTTAAATTATTAGCCAATTCATGCTGCTATTATCGATAGGACGATTATTATTATACTTATTATTCTTATTCTTTTCAATCTGACTAAAATTATGCGCCATATTATGCTGCTTTAATCGATAGAACGATAATTATTATACTTAATACTCTTATTGTTTTGAATCTAACTTAAGTTATTAGCCATATTATGCTGCTAGTATCGATAGAACTGTAATTATTATACTTATTACTCTTATTGTTTACAATCTAACTTAACTTATTAGCCATATTATGCTGCTATTTTCGATAGAACGATAATTATTATACTTACTAGTCTTATTCCTACCAACCTAACTTATATTGTTAGCCATATTATGCTGCTTTTATCGATAGAACAATTATTATTATACCTATTGCTCTTATTTTTTCAAAAATAACTTAAACTATTAGTCATGTTATGCTACTTTTATCGATAGAACGATAATTATTATACTTAATACTCTTATTGTTTTCAATCTAACTTAAATTATTAGCCATATTATGCTGCTAGTATCGATAGAACAATAATTATTATACTTATTATCTTATTGTTTTCAATCTAACTCAAGGTATTAGCCATATTATGCTGCTATTTTTGAAAGAACGATAACTATTATACTTAATACTCTTATCATTTTCAATCTCACTTAAATTATTAGCCAATTCATGCTGCTATTATCGATAGGACGATTATTATTATACTTATTGTTCTTATTCATTTCAATCTGACTAAAATTATGCGCCATATTATGCTGCTTTAATCGATAGAACGATAATTAATATACTTAATACTCTTATTGTTTTGAATCTAACTTAAGTTATTAGCCATATTATGCTGCTAGTATCGATAGAACTGTAATTATTATACTTATTACTCTTATTGTTTACAATCTAACTTAACTTATTAGCCATATTATGCTGCTCTTTTCGATAGAACGATAATTATTATACTTACTAGTCTTATTCCTACCAACCTAACTTATATTGTTAGCCATATTATGCTGCTATTATCGATAGAACAATTATTATTATACCTATTGCTCTTATTTTTTCAAAAATAACTTAAACTATTAGTCATGTTATGCTACTTTTATCGATAGAACGATAATTATTATACTTAATACTCATTGTTTTCAATCTAACTTAAATTATTAGCCATATTATGCTGCTAGTATCGATAGAACGGTAATTATTAGACTTATTACTCTTATTGTTTTCAATCTAACTTAAGTTGTTAGCCATATTATGCAGCTATTTTTGAACGAACGATAACTATTATATTTAATACTCTTATTGTTTTCAATCTAACTTAACCTATTAGCCATATCATGCTGCTATTATCGATAGGACGACTATTATTATACTTATTATTCTTATTCCTTTCAATCCAACTAAAATTATTCGCCATATTATGCTACTTTTATCGATAGAACGATAATTATTATACTTAATACTCTTATTGTTTTCAATCTAACTTAAATTATTAGCCATATTATGCTGCTAGTATCGATAGAACAATAATTATTATACTTATTATCTTATTGTTTTCAATCTAACTCAAGGTATTAGCCATATTATGCTGCTATTTTTGAAAGAACGATAACTATTATACTTAATACTCTTATCATTTTCAATCTCACTTAAATTATTAGCCAATTCATGCTGCTATTATCGATAGGACGATTATTATTATACTTATTATTCTTATTCTTTTCAATCTGACTAAAATTATGCGCCATATTATGCTGCTTTAATCGATAGAACGATAATTATTATACTTAATACTCTTATTGTTTTGAATCTAACTTAAGTTATTAGCCATATTATGCTGCTAGTATCGATAGAACTGTAATTATTATACTTATTACTCTTATTGTTTTCAATCTAACTTACGTTATTAGCCATATTATGCTGCTAGTATCGATAGAACGGTAATTATTATACTTATTACTCTTATTGTTTTCAATCTAATTTAAGTTGTTAGCCATATTATGCAGCTATTTTTGAACGAACGATAACTATTATATTTAATACTCTTATTGTTTTCAATCTAACTTAACCTATTAGCCATATCATGCTGCTATTATCGATAGGACGATTATTATTATACTTATTATTCTTATTCCTTTCAATCTAACTAAAATTATTCGCCATATTATGATACTTTTATCGATAGAACGATAATTATTATACTTAATACTCTTATTGTTTTCAATCTAACCTAAATTATTAGCCATATTATGCGGCTAGTATCGATGGGACGACAATTATTATACTTATTAGTCTTATTCCTACCAATCTAACTTATATTGTTAGCCATATTATGCTGCTATTATCGATAGAACAATTATTATTATACTGACTGCTCTTATTTTTTCAAAAATAACTTAAACTATTAGTCATGTTATGCTGCTAGTATCGATAGAACGATAATTATTATACTTAATACTCTTATTGCTTTCAATCTAACTTACATTCTTAGCCATATTATGCTGCTAGTATCGGTAGAACGATTATTATTTTACTTATGAGTCTTATTCCTATCAATCTAACTTATATTGTTAGCCATATTATGCGGCTATTATCGGTAGAACGATTGTTATTATGCTTGAAACTCTTATTATTTTCAATCTAACTAAAATGGTTCGCCATATTATGCTGCTTTTGTCGATAGAACGATAATTATTATACTTAATAATCTTATTGCTTTCAATCTAACTTAAGTTAAGGCCATATTATGCTGCTATTATCGATAGAACAATTATTATTATACCTATTGCTCTTATTTTTTCAAAAATAACTTAAACTATTAGTCATGTTATGCTACTTTTATCGATAGAACGATAATTATTATACTTAATACTCTTATTGTTTTCAATCTAACTTAAATTATTAGCCATATTATGCTGCTAGTATCGATAGAACGGTAATTATTATACTTATTTTTTTTTTTTTTTTGGGGGGGGGAGGGGAAATGCGTTACGCACACCCAGGGAGGCGACCACTTGGGTAAATCCTCTCCCGGATAGTGTGGGACTCCCGCGGAAGCGAATAATACGCTGACGTGGATACCCACTAAAACCCCTCCTCTTTACTCCCCTATTACCCCGGGGTGGTACCGCTCATCGCATTACTTCTCCCCGGGGCAGGGCTACTAGCGCCTGAGCGCATCGCGTGCTGGACGCCATTTGCCTTCAAGGTACCTGAAGGCACCCCTCTTCACGTTTGCGGCGCAGAACGCCCTCGACGTATTGCGCCACAAAGTCCCAGCTATCCTGGCTGGCGAGCATCACCCCTACGATGTTTTCGGGCGTGATGCCCGCTACTCTGATTCTGCGCTCCACACTTGCTCGCTCCTCTGCGAAATGATCGCAGGCAAAGAACGTGTGGAGCGCATCGTCGTTCTCCACGCCGCCACAGTACAGGCAGCGAGGTGAACTCACTTTCCCAATCCTCCACAGATACCTACGAAAGTATCCATGGCCTGTAAGGAATTGAGTCAGGTAAAAGTTCACCTCACCGTGGCGACGCGGGCACCAGGAGCTTAGGCACGTTATAAGACGCGCTGTCCACCGTCCCTTCGTGCTCTCGGTCCATCGCTTTTGCCAGCATTCCATCGTTCGGCAGCGGGCCTGCTCCGCTGCCACTGCTCGGCCCAGTTCGGAGCTCAGGAGATAGATCTCCCTTCGCTCCTGGGCGAGCATGTCGATGGGAATGCTGCCAGCGACGACCAGCACGGCGTCCTCGGATACTGTGCGGTATGCGCAAGTCATCCGCAAAGCACCTCGGCGCTGGACAGCAGACATGCGCGTCCTATACTTTTTCACTCGCAAGGCGTCCGCCCAGATTTCTGCCCCATACAGCAGGGCTGACTGGACGGACGCAAGCAGGAGTCTTCTCTTGCACGGCTTCGGGCCTCCGACGTTCGCCATTAGGCGACTCAACGCCGCTGTGTCATCGATGGCTTTGTCGCAGACCCTACGGATGTGCTCCCAGAAGGTGAGCCGGGAATCCAGCGTCACCCCCAGGTACCGCACCGATTTACGGGTCTGTACCGCATGAGTCCCGACCATCATGGTGATGGGGGTGGGGATCCTCTTTCTACTGAGGAACACGATCCCAGTCTTGGGACGATCCCATCCACCCGCTGACCCTACGCATTACTTGGTTCAGTAAAAGTTGGGCCAGCTCAGGACTGCGTGCGGTGATGACAACAGCGACATCGTCTGCGTACGCGACCAAGAACGCGTCATCCGGCATCTCCAGGCGGAGCAGGCTGTCGTACAAGACGTTCCAGAGGTCCGGTCCCAGGACCGATCCCTGGGCTGCTCCTGAGGTTACTCTTTTCATCCTCGGGCCTTGAGCCGTCTCGTACGACAGCCAGCGGTCCTTCAGATAGTCCCTCAGCACTGCTGAGAGATAGGCTGGAATTCTGAAGGACCGTTCTAATGCCTCGAGCATGTCGATCCACCTTGCCGAATTGAACGCGTTCCTTACATCGAGGGTGACCAAGAGCACGACAGGTCGTGCCTTATGGCAAGCGGTGTTCGCCTGTCGCACTGCCCCGATCACCTCGTCTATCGCGCCGATCGTCGAATGCCCCTTGCGGAAGCCGTGCTGCCGGTGGGAGAGGCCCCCGGATTGCTCCACGGCTGCTTCCAGCCGTGGTTTGAGCATTCTCTCCATCACCTTGCCCGCCGTGTCTAACATACACAGCGGACGATACGATGATGGAGATTCCGGGTTGCCTTTACCCTTACTGATAAGGGCAAGACGCGCCAACTTCCACCTAGCCGGGAAGACTCCTGCCCTCAGGCACCCGTTGTACATACCGAGCAAGAGACTCGGGTGGTGTTTCGCTACCACGTTCACGGCCTCTGTCGGTATGCCGTCAGGGCCCGGGGACTTACGAGTTTTCATGGGCCCAACAGCCGCTGCCAGCTCGTCCACGGTGAAAGTGGGAACATCCTCTTCCGACAGTACCGGCGGGATATCTTCCCGTTCGGGGTGGTTCGGAAAGAGTGCATCCACGATGGGCGTGACCGTGGACTCGCTCATGAGAGGTCTGGGGGTGCGGAGCTTGCCCATCACAAGCCTGTATCCTCTCCCCCAGGGATTCTGATCCGCCTCGTCACATAGTTGTTGCCAGCAGCGCACCTTGCTTTCTCGGATGGCCCTGCCTAACGCCTTTTTGGCGGCTTTGTATTCCGCCGCAAGGGCGGCAACACAATCCGCATTTGCCTGTCGCGTTCTGGCGCGTTGGGCCTTGCGACGGCATTTGAGGCAGTGCCTCCGGAGCTCGGCGATCTGGTCACTCCACCAGTAGGCCTGCTTCCTACCAGCCCATGCGCGTCTCCGCGGCATGGAGGCATCACAAGCGCGATGAAGGAGGCCCATAGTTGCATCCACAAGCCCCTCCACCGCACTCGCATCCACCGTGCCATCAGGCAATGGTGGTATGCCTGGAGCGCCGTCCTGCAGTGCTGCAACGAGTTTTCCGCCGTCCAACTTGGCTGCGTTCCAGCCCAGCGGTCGACGAGCGCTAGCAGTAAACTGCGTGCGTGCCTCGTCGATGAGCTGGAAGGTGATGTACTGGTGGTCGCTACCAGTAAAGTCTTCCATCACCCTCCAGTCAACGGCCTTGCGGAGCAGACCCTCCGACACCATCGTTATGTCAGGAATAGAGGACCCGAAGCCCGGTCTCCGATACGTCGGGGTTGTCCCCTTATTGAGGACGACCAGCCCGAGGCGGGCAGCCATCTCCAAAACCAGAATCCCTCTGGTATTTGGAACCGGCATGCCCCACTCTCGGGCTCTCGCGTTGAAGTCGCCGGCGACAATCAAGTCACCGGGTATGTCGCGGAGGTCGTCCTCAATGGCCTCGAGTTTCCCCCTGAATTCCTGGATGGCGTCGTTGGGGGAGAGGTAGCAGCTGGCAAACGTCGCAAGCTCCGTCCTCGCCCAGACGTATCCATTTCCCGCGCCGCTGTGTAGGACCTGAAGACGGGAATGATCCGCAATCCAGATCGCAGTGGTACGCGATTCATCAGCGAGCCACCGGTTCTTCACCTGGTAGGGTTCGCTGACAATAGCAACGCTCACGTTGTGTTCGTGAACAAGCTGCGTCAGCATATCGTCAGCGACCCTACTCCTGTTCAGATTGCACTGAAGGACGGTGGTCATCGCTTTTGATTCGTCTTGCGCTTGTCCAGCGCTTCGCGGAAGGCTGTGCACGCGCCCGAGCCCGGGACATGCTCAGGAGCCGCTACGTTGTTGCGCTCAGCGCATAGGAAGCAGCGGGGCTTCTCAGCGCAGCCTGCTGCTTTATGTCCCTGCTGGCCGCACTTCCAGCAGAGGGAGCTCCTATCTGGCCCTTTACATACATCGCGTCGGTGCCCATACCCCAAACAACGGTAGCACCGCTGTACTTCTACGCGATGACGGACGCGACAGCTGACCCAGCCAACGCGCAGTCGCCCGCGTTCGACCAGTTTTGATGCCGTTTTGTGATGCACCTCCAGGATCGCCATTCTCTGCTCGCGCTTATTAGGCGGGAAGATGGAGATTTTGAGTGCGCCGACCAAGTCGTCGCCAAGCTCCCGCCGAATGGCTTCATGCACTTCCTCAGAGGTGGTTAGACAGTCGAGGTCGAGAACCTCAAGCCGTGTACGACTTGTGAGGATCCTCACCTGTCCTGCCTCGCCAATGGCGTCCTGAAGGGCCTTCTGAAACACGGACTGGTCATTGCACTTGCCGAGTTCCAGAAAGACGGCGCCTTCCCTAGTCTTCCGCGCTGAGCGGACTTCAGCCCCGGTCACATCGAGGCGCACCTTAGTCCTGAGTGCGGTCAAGACAGATGCGTATGTCTGCCCCACCGCGGGTGTAACGACTATTGCGTCGTTTCTCGGTTTTTTCTTCCGTTTCCTTCGTTTCTTTCCCGCTTTTGCCTTCACAGCCTCCGCCAGGGGGTTGATGGAGGGGCCAGTTGCAACGGTAGGGGTTTTCGTCGCAGCCCTGTTCTTCTTTCTTTGGCGGGTGACGGTGGCCCATGTCGGCCCGTCATCTTCCGCCTTCTTCCTTTTTTGTAGCTCCTCCTCCGAGCTGGATATGACAGCCCGCGTGCGTTTACGTGCGGGCGGCGCTGGTATACCAGGAGCTGCAGCCGCCGCTGCAGGTCGAGCGGTTGGCTTCGTTACAGGAGAAGGTACGGCATAAATGGTCGCCTTCCGCCGGAGCTCCCTGCCGTGACGGAGAGCATCGAGGCACTCCTGGAGGTGCTGCAAACCATTCTTAACGTCCATCGAGACGTTTCGTTGCTTCAAAACAGCTGCTCTCATGGTGCCCAGCACACGACGCATGCGATCCAGCTGCTCCGCTTCCAGCATTTCAGCTATTGCAGCAGGCGACTGCAATTTAGCAGTCGCTGGTGCTGGTTGTGTAAGTTTTCTGCCTGTAGCAGGAGACGCCACCGTGGCCAGGTCAGCCACCACGGTGGTGCTACGGTTGCAGGATGACGACGCATAGGGGCCCGCTTGCCCACCCCTATACGCCGGTGCTGGGGTACCCGAACCCCCAGCTGGTGTTTTACTACGCGTAGTTTTCACCATAGTCGGTTTATTTTCGGGGTTCCTTCCCCTAGTCCATTTGGTCCGCGGTTGCTTATTCGTCGCCCTTAGGCGCTTATTTCGCAACTAACCAGTATATCTACTGGCCCCTCCCCTATCCGCCACCTGGGGACGTGCCGGGTTGCGGTGGACGGCCGCCCCCGGGGATAATGATCCCCGGCCCGGAATTATTATACTTATTACTCTTATTGTTTTCAATCTAACTTAAGTTGTTAGCCATATTATGCAGCTATTTTTGAACGAACGATAACTATTATATTTAATACTCTTATTGTTTTCAATCTAACTTAACCTATTAGCCATATCATGCTGCTATTATCGATAGGACGATTATTATTATACTTATTATTCTTATTCCTTTCAATCCAACTAAAATTATTCGCCATATTATGCTACTTTTATCGATAGAACGATAATTATTATACTTAATACTCTTATTGTTTTCAATCTAACTTAAATTATTAGCCATATTATGCTGCTAGTATCGATAGAACAATAACTATTATACTTATTATCTTATTGTTTTCAATCTAAGTCAAGGTATTAGCCATATTATGCTGCTATTTTTGAAAGAACGATAACTATTATACTTAATACTCTTATCATTTTCAATCTCACTTAAATTATTAGCCAATTCATGCTGCTATTATCGATAGGACGATTATTATTATACTTATTATTCTTATTCTTTTCAATCTGACTAAAATTATGCGCCATATTATGCTGCTTTAATCGATAGAACGATAATTATTATACTTAATACTCTTATTGTTTTGAATCTAACTTAAGTTATTAGCCATATTATGCTGCTAGTATCGATAGAACTGTAATTATTATACTTATTACTCTTATTGTTTTCAATCTAACTTACGTTATTAGCCATATTATGCTGCTATTTTTGAAAGAACGATAACTATTATACTTAATGCTCTTATTGCTTTCAATCTAACTTACATTATTAGCCATATTATGCTTCTAGTATCGGTAGAACGATCATTATTATACTTATTACTCTTATTGTTTTCAATCTAACTTAAGTTATTAGCCATATTATGCTGCTATTTTCGATAGAACGATAATTATTACACTTATTACTCTTATTATTTTCAATCCAACTTAAATTATTACGCATATTGTGCTGCTAATATCGATAGAACGGTAATTATTGTACTTATTACTCTTATTGTTTTCAATATAACTAAAATTATTCCCCATATTGTGCTGCTATTATCGATAGAACGACAATTATTATACTTAATACTCTTATCGCTGTCAATCTAACTTACTTTATTAGGCATTTTATGCTGCTAGTATCGAAAGAACGATTATTATTATACTTATTAGTCTTATTCCTATCAATCTAACTTATATTGTTAGCCATATTATGCTGCTATTATCGATAGAACGATTATTATTATACTTATTATTCGTATTCTTTTCAATCTAACTAAATTTATTCGCCATATTATGCTACTTTTATCAATAGAACCATAATTATTATACTTAATACTCTTATTGCTTTCAATCTAACTTAAGTTGTTAGCCATATTATGCTGCTATTTTTGATAGAACGATAACTATTATCCTTATTAGTCTTATTGCTATGAATATAACTTAAATTATTAGGCATATTATGCTGCTAGTATCGATAGAACGATAATTATTATACTTATTATCTTATTGTTTACAATCTATCTTAACTTATTAGCCATATTATGCTGCTATTTTCGATAGAACGATAATTATTATACTTACTAGTCTTATTCCTACCAACCTAACTTATATTGTTAGCCATATTATGCTGCTATTATCGATAGAACAATTATTATTATACCTATTGCTCTTATTTTTTAAAAAATAACTTAAACTATTAGTCATGTTATGCTACTTTTATCGATAGAACGATAATTATTATACTTAATACTCTTATTGTTTTCAATCTAACTTAAATTATTAGCCATATTATGCTGCTAGTATCGATAGAACGGTAATTATTATACTTATTACTCTTATTGTTTTCAATCTAATTTAAGTTGTTAGCCATATTATGCAGCTATTTTTGAACGAACGATAACTATTATATTTAATACTCTTATTGTTTTCAATCTAACTTAACCTATTAGCCATATCATGCTGCTATTATCGATAGGACGATTATTATTATACTTATTATTCTTATTCCTTTCAATCTAACTAAAATTATTCGCCATATTATGATACTTTTATCGATAGAACGGTAATTATTATACTTAATACTCTTATTGTTTTCAAACTAACCTAAATTATTAGCCATATTATGCGGCTAGTATCGATGGGACGACAATTATTATACTTATTAGTCTTATTCCTACCAATCTAACTTATATTGTTAGCCATATTATGCTGCTATTATCGATAGAACAATTATTATTATACTGACTGCTCTTATTTTTTCAAAAATAACTTAAACTATTAGTCATGTTATGCTGCTAGTATCGATAGAACGATAATTATTATACTTAATACTCTTATTGCTTTCAATCTAACTTACATTATTAGCCATATTATGCTGCTAGTATCGGTAGAACGATTATTATTATACTTATGAGTCTTATTCCTATCAATCTAACTTATATTGTTAGCCATATTATGCGGCTATTATCGGTAGAACGATTGTTATTATGCTTGAAACTCTTATTATTTTCAATCTAACTAAAATGGTTCGCCATATTATGCTGCTTTTGTCGATAGAACGATAATTATTATACTTAATAATCTTATTGCTTTCAATCTAACTTAAGTTAAGGCCATATTATGCTGCTATTGTCGATAGAACGATTATTATTATACTTATTATACCTATTCTTTTCAATCTAACTAAATTTATTCGCCATATTATGCTACTTTTATCGATAGAACGATAATTATTATACTTAATACTCTTATTGTTTTCAATTTAACTTAAGTTATTAGACATATTATGCTGCTATTTTTGATAGAACGATAATTATTATATTTATTCGTCTTATTGCTCATAATCTAACTAAAATTGTTAGCCACATTATGCTGCTATTATCGATAGAAGGACAATTATTATACTTATTAGTCTTATTCCTATCAATCTAACATATATTGTTAGCCATATTATGCTGTTATTATCGATGGAACGATAGTTATTATACTTATTACGCTTATTGCTTTGAATCTAACTTAAGTTATCAGACATATTATGCTGCTATTTTCGATTGAACGATAATTATTATACTTATTCGTCTTATTGCTCTCAATCTAACTAATATCGATAGCCACATTATGCTGCTATTTTCGATAGAACGATAATTATTATACTTATTCGTCTTATTCCTATCAATCTAACTTATATTGTTAGCCATATTATGCTGCTATTATCGATAGAACAATTATTATTATACTTATTACTCTTATCATTTTCAATCTAACTAAAATTATTCCCCATATTATGCTGCTTTTATCGTTAGAACGATAATTATTTTACTTAATACTCTTACTGTTTTCAATCTAACTTAAATTATTAGCCATATTATGCTGCTAGTATCGATAGAACGACAATTATTTTACTTACTAGTCTTATTCCTATGAATCTAACTTATATTGTTAGCCATATTATGCGGCTATTATCGATAGAACGATTGTTATTATGCTTGAAACTCTTATTACTTTCAATCTAACATAAATTATTCGCCATATTATGCTCCTTTTATCGATAGAACGATAATTATTATACTTAATACTCTTACTGCTTTCAATCTAACTTAAATTATTAGGCATATTATGCTGCTAGTATCGGTAGAACGATAATTATTATACTTATTATCTTATTGTTTTCAACCTAACTTAAGTTATCAGCCATATTATGCTGCTTTTTTCAATAGAACGATAATTATTATACTTAGTAATCCTATTACTATCAATCTAACTTAAATTATTAGCCATATCATGCTGCTATTACCGATAGGACGATTATTATTATACTTATTATTCTCATTCTTTTCAATCTAACTAAAATTATTCGCCATATTATGCTACTTTTATCGATAGAACGATAATTATAATACTTAATACTCTTATTGTTTTCAATTTAACTTAAATTATTAGCCATGTTATGCTGCTAGTATCGATAGAATGACAATTATTTTACTTATTAGTCTTATTCCTATCAATCTAACTTATATTGTTAGCCATATTATGCTGCTATTATCGATAGAACGATTATTATTATACTTGTTACTCTTATTATTTTCAATCTAACTTAAGTTATTAGCCATATTATGCTGCTATTTTCGATAGAACGATAATTATTACACGTATTACTCTTATTATTTTCATTCTAACTTAAATTATTAGGCATATTGTGCTGCTAGTATCGATAGAACGGTAATTATTGTACTTATTACTCTTATTGTTTTCAATCTACCTTAAATTATTAGGCATATTATGCTGCTATAATCGATAGAACGACAATTATTATACTTATTAGTCTTATTCCTACCAATCTAACTTATATTGTTAGCCATATTTTGCTGCTATTATCGATAGGACAAATATTATTATACTTAATACTCTTATTGTTTTCAATCTAACTTAAATACTTAGCCATGTTGTGCTGCTATTATCGATAGAACGATAATTATTATACTTAATACTCTTATTGCTTTCAATCTAACTTAAGTTATTAGCCATATTATGCTGCTTTTTTCGATAGAACGATAATTATTATACTTAGTAATCCTATTACTATCAATCAACTTAAATTATTAGCCATATCATGCTGCTAATATCGATAGGACGATTATTATTATACTTATTATTCTTATTCTTTTCAATCTAACTAAAATTATTCGCCATATTATGCTACTTTTATCGATAGAACGATAATTATTATACTTAATACTCTTATTGTTTTCAATCTAACTTAAATTATTAGCCATATTATGCTGCTAGTATCGATAGAACGACAATTATTTTACTTATTAGACTTATTCCTATCAATCTAACTTATATTGTGAGCCATATTATGCTGCTATTATCAATAGAACGATTATTATTATACTTATTATTCCTATTCTTTTCAATCTAACTAAATTTATTCGCCATATTATACAACTTTTATCGATAGAACGATAATTCTTATACTTATTACTCTTATTATTTTCAATCTAACTTGAATTATTAGCCATATTATGCTGCTATTATCGATAGAACGATTATTATTATACTTGTTACTCTTATTACTTTCAATCTAACTTAAATTATTCGCCATATTATGCTCCTTTTATCGATAGAACGATAATTATTATACTTAATACTCTTATTGTTTTCAATCTAACTTTAATACTTAGCCATGTTGTGCTGCTATTATCGATAGAACGATAATTATTATACTTAATACTCTTACTGCTTTCAATCTAACTTAAATTATTAGGCATATTATGCTGCTAGTATCGGTAGAACAATAATTATTATACTTATTATCTTATTGTTTTCAACCTAACTTAAGTTATTAGCCATATTATGCTGCTTTTTTCGATAGAACGATAATTATTATACTTAGTAATCCTATTACTATCAATCTAACTTAAATTATTAGCCATATCAAGCTGCTATTACCGATAGGACGATTATTATTATACTTATTATTCTCATTCTTTTCAATCTAACTAAAATTATTCGCCATATTATGCTACTTTTATCGATAGAACGATAATTATTATACTTAATACTCTTATTGTTTTCAATCTAACTTAAATTATTAGCCATATTATGCTGCTAGTATCGATAGAACTGTAATTATTATACTTATTACTCTTATTGTTTTCAATCTAACTTACGTTATTAGCCATATTATGCTGCTATTTTTGAAAGAACGATAACTATTATACTTAATACTCTTATCATTTTCAATCTCACTTAAATTATTAGCCAATTCATGCTGCTATTATCGATAGGACGATTATTATTATACTTATTATTCTTATTCTTTTCAATCTGACTAAAATTATGCGCCATATTATGCTGCTTTAATCGATAGAACAATAATTATTATACTTAATACTCTTATTGTTTTGAATCTAACTTAAGTTATTAGCCATATTATGCTGCTAGTATCGATAGAACTGTAATTATTATACTTATTACTCTTATTGTTTACAATCTAACTTAACTTATTAGCCATATTATGCTGCTATTTTCGATAGAACGATAATTATTATACTTACTAGTCTTATTCCTACCAACCTAACTTATATTGTTAGCCATATTATGCTGCTATTATCGATAGAACAATTATTATTATACCTATTGCTCTTATTTTTTCAAAAATAACTTAAACTATTAGTCATGTTATGCTACTTTTATCGATAGAACGATAAATATTATACTTAATACTCTCATTGTTTTCAATCTAACTTAAATTATTAGCCACATTATGCTGCTAGTATCGATAGAACGGTAATTATTATACTTATTACTCTTATTGTTTTCAATCTAACTTATATTGTTAGCCATATCATGCTGCTATTATCGATAGAACGATTATTATTATACTTGTTACTCTTATTATTTTCAATCTAACTTAAATTATTAGCCATATTATGCGGCTATAATCGATAGAACGACAATTATTATACTTATTAGTCTTATTCCTACCAATCTAACTTATATTGTTAGCCATATTATGCTGCTATTATCGATAGAACAATTATTATTATACTGATTGCTCTTATTTTTTCAAAAATAACGTAAACTATTAGTCATGTTATGCTGCTAGTATCGACAGAACGATAATTATTATACTTAATACTCTTATTGTTTTCAATCTAACTTAAATACTTAGCCATGTTGTGCTGCTATTATCGATAGAACGATAATTATTATACTTAATACTCTTATTGTTTTCAATCTAACTTAAATACTTAGCCATGTTGTGCTGCTATTATCGATAGAACGATAATTATTATACTTAATACTCTTACTGCTTTCAATCTAACTTAAATTATTAGGCATATTATGCTGCTAGTATCGGTAGAACGATAAATATTATACTTACTATCTTATTTTTTTCAACCTAATTTAAGTTATTAGCCATATTATGCTGCTATTTTCGATAGAACGATAATTATTATACTTAGTAATCCTATTACTATCAATCTAACTTAAATTATTAGCCATATCATGCTGCTATTATTGATAGGACGATTATTATTATACTTATTATTCTTATTCTTTTCAATGTAACTAAAATTATTCGCCATATTATGCTACTTTTATCGATAGAACGATAATTATTATACTTAATACTCTTATTGTTTTCAATCTAACTTAAATTATTAGCCATATTATGCTGCTAGTATCGATAGAACGACAATTATTTTACTTATTAGACTTATTCCTATCAATCTAACTTATATTGTGAGCCATATTATGCTGCTATTATCGATAGAACGATTATTATTATACTTATTATTCCTATTCTTTTCAATCTAACTAAATTTATTCGCCATATTATACAACTTTTATCGATAGAACGATAATTCTTATACTTATTACTCTTATTATTTTCAATCTAACTTGAATTATTAGCCATATTATGCTGCTATTATCGATAGAACGATTATTATTATACTTGTTACTCTTATTACTTTCAATCTAACTTAAATTATTCGCCATATTATGCTCCTTTTATCGATAGAACGATAATTATTATACTTAATACTCTTATTGTTTTCAATCTAACTTTAATACTTAGCCATGTTGTGCTGCTATTATCGATAGAACGATAATTATTATACTTAATACTCTTACTGCTTTCAATCTAACTTAAATTATTAGGCATATTATGCTGCTAGTATCGGTCGAACAATAATTATTATACTTATTATCTTATTATTTTCAACCTAACTTAAGTTATTAGCCATATTATGCTGCTTTTTTCGATAGAACGATAATTATTATACTTAGTAATCCTATTACTATCAATCAACTTAAATTATTAGCCATATCATGCTGCTAATATCGATAGGACGATTATTATTATACTTATTATTCTTATTCTTTTCAATCTAACTAAAATTATTCGCCATATTATGCTACTTTTATCGATAGAACGATAATTATTATACTTAATACTCTTATTGTTTTCAATTTAACTTAAATTATTAGCCATGTTATGCTGCTAGTATCGATAGAACGACAATTATTTTACTTATTAGTCTTATTCCTATCAATCTAACTTATATTGTTAGCCATATTATGCTGCTATTATCGATAGAACGATTATTATTATACTTGTTACTCTTATTATTTTCAATCTATCTTAAATTATTAGCCATATTATGCGGCTATAATCGATAGAACGACAATTATTACACTTATTAGTCTTATTCCTACCAATCTAACTTATATTGTTAGCCATATTATGCTGCTATTATCGATAGAACAATTATTATTATACTGATTGCTCTTATTTTTTCAAAAATAACGTAAACTATTAGTCATGTTATGCTGCTAGTATCGATAGAACGATAATTATTATACTTAATACTCTCATTGTTTTCAATCTAACTTTAATACTTAGCCATGTTGTGCTGCTATTATCGATAGAACGATAATTATTATACTTAATACTCTTACTGCTTTCAATCTAACTTAAATTATTAGGCATATTATGCTGCTAGTATCGGTAGAACAATAATTATTATACTTATTATCTTATTGTTTTCAACCTAACTTAAGTTATTAGCCATATTATGCTGCTTTTTTCGATAGAACGATAATTATTATACTTAGTAATCCTATTACTATCAATCTAACTTAAATTATTAGCCATATCAAGCTGCTATTACCGATAGGACGATTATTATTATACTTATTATTCTCATTCTTTTCAATCTAACTAAAATTATTCGCCATATTATGCTACTTTTATCGATAGAACGATAATTATTATACTTAATACTCTTATTGTTTTCAATCTAACTTAAATTATTAGCCATATTATGCTGCTAGTATCGATAGAACTGTAATTATTATACTTATTACTCTTATTGTTTTCAATCTAACTTACGTTATTAGCCATATTATGCTGCTATTTTTGAAAGAACGATAACTATTATACTTAATACTCTTATCATTTTCAATCTCACTTAAATTATTAGCCAATTCATGCTGCTATTATCGATAGGACGATTATTATTATACTTATTATTCTTATTCTTTTCAATCTGACTAAAATTATGCGCCATATTATGCTGCTTTAATCGATAGAACAATAATTATTATACTTAATACTCTTATTGTTTTGAATCTAACTTAAGTTATTAGCCATATTATGCTGCTAGTATCGATAGAACTGTAATTATTATACTTATTACTCTTATTGTTTACAATCTAACTTAACTTATTAGCCATATTATGCTGCTATTTTCGATAGAACGATAATTATTATACTTACTAGTCTTATTCCTACCAACCTAACTTATATTGTTAGCCATATTATGCTGCTATTATCGATAGAACAATTATTATTATACCTATTGCTCTTATTTTTTCAAAAATAACTTAAACTATTAGTCATGTTATGCTACTTTTATCGATAGAACGATAAATATTATACTTAATACTCTCATTGTTTTCAATCTAACTTAAATTATTAGCCACATTATGCTGCTAGTATCGATAGAACGGTAATTATTATACTTATTACTCTTATTGTTTTCAATCTAACTTATATTGTTAGCCATATCATGCTGCTATTATCGATAGAACGATTATTATTATACTTGTTACTCTTATTATTTTCAATCTAACTTAAATTATTAGCCATATTATGCGGCTATAATCGATAGAACGACAATTATTATACTTATTAGTCTTATTCCTACCAATCTAACTTATATTGTTAGCCATATTATGCTGCTATTATCGATAGAACAATTATTATTATACTGATTGCTCTTATTTTTTCAAAAATAACGTAAACTATTAGTCATGTTATGCTGCTAGTATCGATAGAACGATAATTATTATACTTAATACTCTTATTGTTTTCAATCTAACTTAAATACTTAGCCATGTTGTGCTGCTATTATCGATAGAACGATAATTATTATACTTAATACTCTTATTGTTTTCAATCTAACTTAAATACTTAGCCATGTTGTGCTGCTATTATCGATAGAACGATAATTATTATACTTAATACTCTTACTGCTTTCAATCTAACTTAAATTATTAGGCATATTATGCTGCTAGTATCGGTAGAACGATAAATATTATACTTACTATCTTATTTTTTTCAACCTAATTTAAGTTATTAGCCATATTATGCTGCTATTTTCGATAGAACGATAATTATTATACTTAGTAATCCTATTACTATCAATCTAACTTAAATTATTAGCCATATCATGCTGCTATTATTGATAGGACGATTATTATTATACTTATTATTCTTATTCTTTTCAATCTAACTAAATATATTCGCCATATTATGCTACTTTTATCGACAGAACGATAATTATTATACTTATTACTCTTATTATTTTCAATCTAACTTGAATTATTAGCCATATTATGCTGCTATAATCGATAGAACGATTATTATTATACTTGTTACTCTTATTACTTTCAATCTAACTTAAATTATTCGCCATATTATGCTCCTTTTATCGATAGAACGATAATTATTATACTTAATACTCTTACTGCTTTCAATCTAACTTAAATTAATAGGCATATTATGCTGCTATTTTCGATAGAACGATAATTATTATACTTAGTAATCCTATTACTATCAATCTAACTTAAATTATTAGCCATATCATGCTGCTATTATCATTAGGACGATTATTATTATACTTATTATTCTTATTCTTTTCAATCTAACTAAAATTATTCGCCATATTATGCTACTTTTATCGATAGAACGATAATTATTATACTTAATACTCTTATTGTTTTCAATCTAACTTAAATTATTAGCCATATTATGCTGCTAGTATCGATAGAACGACAATTATTTTACTTATTAGACTTATTCCTATCAATCTAACTTATATTGTGAGCCATATTATGCTGCTATTATCGATAGAACGATTATTATTATACTTATTATTCCTATTCTTTTCAATCTAACTAAATTTATTCGCCATATTATACAACTTTTATAGATAGAACGATAATTCTTATACTTATTACTCTTATTATTTTCAATCTAACTTGAATTATTAGCCATATTATGCTGCTATTATCGATAGAACGATTATTATTATACTTGTTACTCTTATTACTTTCAATCTAACTTAAATTATTCGCCATATTATGCTCCTTTTATCGATAGAACGATAATTATTATACTTAATACTCTTATTGTTTTCAATCTAACTTTAATACTTAGCCATGTTGTGCTGCTATTATCGATAGAACGATAATTATTATATTTAATACTCTTACTGCTTTCAATCTAACTTAAATTATTAGGCATATTATGCTGCTAGTATCGGTAGAACAATAATTATTATACTTATTATCTTATTATTTTCAACCTAACTTAAGTTATTAGCCATATTATGCTGCTTTTTCCGATAGAACGATAATTATTATACTTAGTAATCCTATTACTATCAATCAACTTAAATTATTAGCCATATCATGCTGCTAATATCGATAGGACGATTATTATTATACTTATTATTCTTATTCTTTTCAATCTAACTAAAATTATTCGCCATATTATGCTACTTTTATCGATAGAACGATAATTATTATACTTAATACTCTTATTGTTTTCAATTTAACTTAAATTATTAGCCATGTTATGCTGCTAGTATCGATAGAACGACAATTATTTTACTTATTAGTCTTATTCCTATCAATCTAACTTATATTGTTAGCCATATTATGCTGCTATTATCGATAGAACGATTATTATTATACTTGTTACTCTTATTATTTTCAATCTATCTTAAATTATTAGCCATATTATGCGGCTATAATCGATAGAACGACAATTATTACACTTATTAGCCTTATTCCTACCAATCTAACTTATATTGTTAGCCATATTATGCTGCTATTATCGATAGAACAATTATTATTATACTGATTGCTCTTATTTTTTCAAAAATAACGTAAACTATTAGTCATGTTATGCTGCTAGTATCGATAGAACGATAATTATTATACTTAATACTCTTATTGTTTTCAATCTAACTTAAATACTTAGCCATGTTGTGCTGCTATTATCGATAGAACGATAATTATTATACTTAATACTCTTACTGCTTTCAATCTAACTTAAATTATTAGGCATATTATGCTGCTAGTATCGGTAGAACGATAAATATTATGCTTACTATCTTATTTTTTTCAACCTAATTTAAGTTATTAGCCATATTATGCTGCTATTTTCGATAGAACGATAATTATTATACTTAGTAATCCTATTACTATCAATCTAACTTAAATTATTAGCCATATTATGCTGCTATTATCGATAGAACGATTATTATTATACTTGTTACTCTTATTACTTTCAATCTAACTTAAATTATTCGCCATATTATGCTCCTTTTATCGATAGAACGATAATTATTATACTTAATACTCTTATTGTTTTCAATCTAACTTAAATACTTAGCCATGTTGTGCTGCTATTATCGATAGAACGATAATTATTATATTTAATACTCTTACTGCTTTCAATCTAACTTAAATTATTAGGCATATTATGCTGCTAGTATCGGTAGAACAATAATTATTATACTTATTATCTTATTATTTTCAACCTAACTTAAGTTATTAGCCATATTATGCTGCTTTTTTCGATAGAACGATAATTATTATACTTAGTAATCCTATTACTATCAATCAACTTAAATTATTAGCCATATCATGCTGCTAATATCGATAGGACGATTATTATTATACTTATTATTCTTATTCTTTTCAATCTAACTAAAATTATTCGCCATATTATGCTACTTTTATCGATAGAACGATAATTATTATACTTAATACTCTTATTGTTTTCAATTTAACTTAAATTATTAGCCATGTTATGCTGCTAGTATCGATAGAACGACAATTATTTTACTTATTAGTCTTATTCCTATCACTCTAACTTATATTGTTAGCCATATTATGCTGCTATTATCGATAGAACGATTATTATTATACTTGTTACTCTTATTATTTTCAATCTAACTTAAATTATTAGCCATATTATGCGGCTATAATCGATAGAACGACAATTATTATACTTATTAGTCTTATTCCTACCAATCTAACTTATATTGTTAGCCATATTATGCTGCTATTATCGATAGAACAATTATTATTATACTGATTGCTCTTATTTTTTCAAAAATAACGTAAACTATTAGTCATGTTATGCTGCTAGTATCGATAGAACGATAATTATTATACTTAATACTCTTATTGTTTTCAATCTAACTTAAATACTTAGCCATGTTGTGCTGCGATTATCGATAGAACGATAATTATTATACTTAATACTCTTACTGCTTTCAATCTAACTTAAATTATTCGCCATATTATGCTCCTTTTATCGATAGAACGATAATTATTATACTTATTACTCTTATTATTTTCAATCTAACTTGAATTATTAGCCAAATTATGCTGCTATTATCGATAGAACGATTATTATTATACTTGTTACTCTTATTACTTTCAATCTAACTTAAATTATTCGCCATATTATGCTCCTTTTATCGATAGAACGATAATTATTATACTTAATACTCTTATTGTTTTCAATTTAACTTAAATTATTAGCCATGTTATGCTGCTAGTATCGATAGAACGACAATTATTTTACTTATTAGTCTTATTCCTATCAATCTAACTTATATTGTTAGCCATATTATGCTGCTATTATCGATAGAACGATTATTATTATACTTGTTACTCTTATTATTTTCAATCTATCTTAAATTATTAGCCATATTATGCGGCTATAATCGATAGAACGACAATTATTACTCTTATTAGTCTTATTCCTACCAATCTAACTTATATTGTTAGCCATATTATGCTGCTATTATCGATAGAACAATTATTATTATACTGATTGCTCTTATTTTTTCAAAAATAACGTAAACTATTAGTCATGTTATGCTGCTAGTATCGATAGAACGATAATTATTATACTTAATACTCTTATTGTTTTCAATCTAACTTAAATACTTAGCCATGTTGTGCTGCTATTATCGATAGAACGATAATTATTATACTTAATACTCTTATTGTTTTCAATCTAACTTAAATACTTAGCCATGTTGTGCTGCTATTATCGATAGAACGATAATTATTATACTTAGTAATCCTATTACTATCAATCTAACTTAAATTATTAGCCATATCATGCTGCTATTATCATAAGGACGATTATTATTATACTTATTATTCTTATTCTTTTCAATCTAACTAAAATTATTCGCCATATTATGCTACTTTTATCGATAGAACGATAATTATTATACTTAATACTCTTATTGTTTTCAATCTAACTTAACCTATTAGCCATATCATGCTGCTATTATCGATAGGACGATTATTATTATACTTATTAGTCTTATTTCTTTCAATCCAACTAAAATTATTCGCCATATTATGCTACTTTTATCGATAGAACGATAAATATTATACTTAATACTCTCATTGTTCTCAATCTAACTTAAATTATTAGCCACATTATGCTGCTAGTATCGATAGAACGGTAATTATTATACTTATTACTCTTATTGTTTTCAATCTAACTTAAGTTGTTAGCCATATTATGCAGCTATTTTTGAACGAACGATAACTATTATATTTAATACTCTTATTGTTTTCAATCTAACTTAACCTATTAGCCATATCATGCTGCTATTATCGATAGGACGATTATTATTATACTTATTATTCTTATTTCTTTCAATCCAACTAAAATTATTCGCCATATTATGCTACTTTTATCGATAGAACGATAATTATTATACTTAATACTCTTATTGTTTTCAATCTAACTTAAATTATTAGCCATATTATGCTGCTAGTATCGATAGAACAATAACTATTATACTTATTATTTTATTGTTTTCAATCTAACTCAAGGTATTAGCCACATTATGCTGCTATTTTTGAAAGAACGATAACTATTATACTTAATACTCTTATCATTTTCAATCTCACTTAAATTATTAGCCAATTCATGCTGCTATTATCGATAGGACGATTATTCTTATACTTATTATTCTTATTCTTTTCAATCTGACTAAAATTATGCGCCATATTATGCTGCTTTAATCGATAGAACGATAATTATTATACTTAATACTCTTATTGTTTTGAATCTAACTTAAGTTATTAGCCATATTATGCTGCTAGTATCGATAGAACTGTAATTATTATACTTATTACTCTTATTGTTTTGAATCTAACTTACGTTATTAGCCATATTATGCTGCTATTTTTGAAAGAACGATAACTATTATACTTAATGCTCTTATTGCTTTCAATCTAACTTACATTATTAGCCATATTATGCTTCTAGTATCGGTAGAACGATCATTATTATACTTATTACTCTTATTGTTTTCAATCTAACTTAAGTTATTAGCCATATTATGCTGCTATTTTCGATAGAACGATAATTATTACACTTATTACTCTTATTATTTTCAATCCAACTTAAATTATTACGCATATTGTGCTGCTAATATCGATAGAACGGTAATTATTGTACTTATTACTCTTATTGTTTTCAATATAACTAAAATTATTCCCCATATTGTGCTGCTATTATCGATAGAACGACAATTATTATACTTAATACTCTTATTGCTGTCAATCTAACTTACTTTATTAGCCATTTTATGCTGCTAGTATCGAAAGAACGATTATTATTATACTTATTAGTCTTATTCCTATCAATCTAACTTATATTGTTAGCCATATTATGCTGCTATTATCTATAGAACGATTATTATTATACTTATTATTCGTATTCTTTTCAATCTAACTAAATTTATTCGCCATATTATGCTACTTTTATCGATAGAACCATAATTATTATACTTAATACTCTTATTGCTTTCAATCTAACTTAAGTTGTTAGCCATATTATGCTGCTATTTTTGATAGAACGATAACTATTATCCTTATTAGGCTTATTGCTATGAATATAACTTAAATTATTAGGCATATTATGCTGCTCGTATCGATAGAACGATAATTATTATGCTTATTATCTTATTGTTTTCAGTCTAACTTAACTTATTAGCCATATTATGCTGCTATTTTCGATAGAACGATAATTATTATACTTAATACTCTTATTGCTTTCAATCTAACATAAGTTAAGGCCATATTATGCTGCTATTATCGATAGAACGATTATTATTATACTTGTTACTCTTATTATTTTCAATCTAACTTAAATTATTAGCCATATTATGCTGCTATAATCGATAGAACGACAATTATTATACTTATTAGTCTTATTCCTACCAATCTAACTTATATTGTTAGCCATATTATGCTGCTATTATCGATAGAACAATTATTATTATACTGATTGCTCTCATTTTTTCAAAAATAACTTATAGTCATGTTATGCTGCTAGTATCGATAGCACGATAATTATTATACTTAATACTCTTATTGCTTTCAATCTAACTTACATTATTAGCCATATTATGCTGCTAGTATCGAAAGAACGATTGTTATTATACTTATTAGTCTTATTCCTATCAATCTAACTTATATTGTTAGCCATATTATGCTGCTATTATCGATAGAACGATTATTATTATACTTATTATTCGTATTCTTTTCAATCTAACTAAATTTATTCGCCATATTATGCTACTTTTATCGATAGAACCATAATTATTATACTTAATACTCTTATTGTTTTCAACCTAACTTAAGTTATTAGCCATATTATTCTGCTATTTTCGATAGAACGATAATTATTACACGTATTACTCTTATTATTTTCATTCTAACTTAAATTATTAGGCATATTGTGCTGCTAGTATCGATAGAACGATAATTATTGTACTTATTACTATTATTGTTTTCAATCTACCTTAAATTATTAGGCATATTATGCTGCTATAATCGATAGAACGACAATTATTATACTTATTAGTCTTATTCCTACCAATCTAACTTATATTGTTAGCCATATTATGCTGCCATTATCGATAGAACAATTACTATTATACTGATTGCTCTTATTTTTCCAAAAATAACTTAAACTATTAGTCATGTTATGCTGCTAGTATCGATAGAACGATAATTATTATACTTAATACTCTTATTGCTTTCAATCTAACTTACATTATTAGCCATATTATGCTGCTAATATCGGTAGAACGATTATTATTATACTTATTATCTTATTGTTTTCAGTCTGACTTAATTCATTAGCCATGTTGTGCTGCTGGTATCGATAGAACGATAATTATTGTACTTATTACTCTTATTGTTTTCAATCTACCTTAAATTATTAGGCATATTATGCTGCTATAATCGATAGAACCACAATTATTATACTTATTAGTCTTATTCCTACCAATCTAACTTATATTGTTAGCCATATTTTGCTGCTATTATCGATAGGACAAATATTATTAAACTTAATACTCTTATTGTTTTCAATCTAACTTAAATACTTAGCCATGTTGTGCTGCTATTATCGATAGAACGATAATTATTATACTTAATACTCTTACTGCTTTCAATCTAACTTAAATTAATAGGCATATTATGCTGCTTGTATCGGTAGAACGATAATTATTATACTTATTATCTTATTGTTTTCAACCTAATTTAAGTTATTAGCCATATTATGCTGCTATTTTCGATAGAACGATAATTATTATACTTAGTAATCCTATTACTATCAATCTAACTTAAATTATTAGCCATATCATGCTGCTATTATCATTAGGACGATTATTATTATACTTATTATTCTTATTCTTTTTTCAATCTAACTAAAATTATTCGCCATATTATGCTACTTTTATCGATAGAACGATAATTATTATACTTAATACTCTTATTGTTTTCAATCTAACTTAAATTATTAGCCATATTATGCTGCTAGTATCGATAGAACGACAATTATTTTACTTATTAGACTTATTCCTATCAATCTAACTTATATTGTGAGCCATATTATGCTGCTATTATCGATAGAACGATTATTATTATACTTACTATTCCTATTCTTTTCAATCTAACTAAATTTATTCGCCATATTATACAACTTTTATCGATAGAACGAT